>NC_091197.1:12285165-12407665 GCF_040958095.1 Procambarus clarkii | reverse complement strand
GACATATAAAAATTAATGTGTGTGTGCGTCTCTTTTACAAAGGTTCGAGTCCTCTCTCCTACCCCTCACAAGTCTGGTCCGCTACCTCACACCTCACGAGGGCAGAGTCCTCACCCCATCCCTCACAAGGGCAGAGTCCTCACCCCATCCCTCACAAGGGCAGCCAAACTATAATATTTCAATTATTCTGTCTTCGTATTTCAACTCTAATTAGATAAATGTTATAATTTATGAAACGTTTATGTATATAAATTATATATATTATTTATTATATAAGTATTATATATTATTTAGTATATAAATCGTTGTTCCTTGCGGATGTAATTTTGCTAAATTTACAGACAATGTTTCCAGTTCGTCTAAATATTTCCTAGTATTTATATTAAATTTATTATGTAATTTAAGTTAATATTTTGATATAATGTTCCTAACTTGAAACATATGAACACATGTTCATTTCCAATCAATTTATTTCTCGTGTATGTTCCTTAAATAATATGGTCATGCATTTTTCAACATTAGGGTAATTCACGTGTCATTTTTAAGTGAATGTTTCTGCTCAAAGTGTTTCAATACTCCTAAGTATTGTAGATTATAAAGGATTGGCGCCCTCAAGCTAAACTATGTAAGTTTCTATGTGGTTATTTAACAAGGACCGCCATGAGGAAACGCGATTCAATTATTCGACAGCTTCCACAACATTTTCAACCATCAGAGCAAAAAAAAATCTTTCCCATTTGAATATATGTCAATAATGACAACTGGTTGTTTAACACAATCACAAACTCATTTTCTTGCTCAAGTACAGTCAGCGGTGAATAAGTTATCCCTTTGTGTAGTCCACATTCCTCCCAACATCAAATGATTTTCCGTTCCGCTTCAAGTGCTCCAAAAGTATCCAATACCATAATGTATGATCAGACTGTATTCTCAGCCACACAGGGATTAAATATCATTCCCAACATGTTTCATTTCAAAGGTGAATAACTAGGGTGTATTAGCGATGGATATGGATATGCCAACCCTTAGGCTATGATCGCCACCTTAGCAGACAAGGCAACACAGTCACCTAGCAGGGCAGTCGACACATAGTCACCTAGGAAGCCAGTCGACAGAGTCACCCAGCAGGCCAGGTAACTCGTGTTTAAACTCTCCCGTTTTTATTCCTTGGTGTCGAATTTTACGACGTTCTTTCATGCAACATTTCACCTTTTAAGACACTGCTTCAGGAGACCTCGCTAACGAGGTGAGAGATCCTTATTATTCGAAACAAAGTAATGAAAATAAATACAAAATTAACTAGGCAGCCCTTTGTTAAGGGGGAAGAGGGAGGGGGAAGGGTTGTTGGAGACATAAGAGAGAGAGAGAGAGAGAGAGAGGGAGGGGATTGTGTCGTTAGAGGAGAGGAAGGTTGGTGATTGAGAAAGGCGTTGATTAACCTTCCAGACGACAGCATTATTGACGAACCCTCATATGATATATTGATGATGTAGGTAATGGTGGGGGGGGGCTGTAAGGCAATTATGACACGGAGTAGAACAGGTCATCAGATGCCCCCTTGAGGTCAATATGTCAGAGGTCAAGGCTGAATGAACACACAATTATTCAGATTAGACTCAGAGTGACTCTCTCTCTCTCTCTCTCTCTAGTCAGAATCTCTCTTAAAACAGGGTTACTTATAGTGTTCTAGGACGGTTTAATAGATCAAATAATAGATCAATAGATAATAATAGATTAAATTACTGAAGTCTCTGGTTTTGGCGCCATTGTAGTTGTAAAACAGTATTGCAAGATAAATATTTAAATTAAATTATGGGAATCGAACCGGTGTCCCTGGATTCTTCGGCGCTAAGGATCCCATCTGAGCAGTCCAAGGACACAAGTTCGAACCCAAGCGCGACTTAAATATTTTCTTGTAGACATACTACGCTTTTGTAATTGCACTGTACACGATATCCTAAGTTTGGGTGAGACAATTTTATGAAACCAAAGACCAGCCAAGAATCAATCTACGACATTTGAAAGGTTTCCACAGAGATATTTGTTACCCCCCCCCCCCCAAAAAAAAAAAATTATTTCGATTGTCTCAGCTTTATAATAATGTTTATATTTACAAAGTGTCTCAGTTTATATCTCAGCAAAGTGTCAGCAAGTGTTGTGCTCTTTAACCACAACACTTGTTCGTCGCGCTTACAAACTTACTCGCAAATTTATATTGAAGAGATTCAGAACGCTTTCCGCCATTTAATAATTATGTTAACATTTGCAGGCGACTGAGTCACAATAACGTGGCTGAAGTATGTTGACCAGACCACACACTAGAAGTTGAAGGGACGACGACGTTTCGGTTCGTCCTGGACCATTCTCAAGTCAATTGTGACTTGAGAATGGTCCAGGACGGACCGAAACGTCGTCGTCCCTTCAACTTCTAGTGTGTGGTCTGGTCAACTCTGTTAACATTGTTCTAAAATAATAAACTGCTCTCTAATTTATCTTCATCTTTGGCCGCCTATTTGGCACATCTTCAATAGCCAGGAATTCCTACGTCAATTACAATTTCTGAGGATCTTCATTTCGAACAACTTAATTCGGTGTTATAAAAATGCATCCTCAAATCAGGCTTCAATTCACATGCCTTTCATATTTTTTTTGAAGGTGGATAAAAGAAATTATGATTTCCGGCTTGCTAGCAGGCTTAGAGCTTTCCCTTCCCATAGTTCATGGGAAGCTTTACCCTGCTAGTTTCCCTGGAACACGGCCTTCCAATCGGTTTACAACCATGTCCCCCATTTACTGCTGGGTGAACAGGAGCGAACAGCTCAGGATCAATGTCCAATCAGCTCTGCTTGTCCAAGGCTCGAACCCGGCACAAACCTCCAGCGAGGTGTGGAGCGAGCATGCAGCCACCGTGCCATCAGCAAAACCTACAAGGGATATATGTGATATGTGATATATTGTCAATATATCACATTACACATGCACGTGATCTACAAGTCTCCATTATTCCAACATTTCACATTGAAGTGTCAGAGACCTCAATTGAACAAATCCACAAGTGCCGTGACGAGGATTCGAACCTACCTCAGAGAGCATCCCAGACGCTGCCTTAATCGACTGAGAATGTAACTTCTATTGTTTCCGAAAGCACTGAGGTCTATGGTCGATGGCCACCTCCCGAGTCCTCTGCTCGTGACGCAGAGACGTGTGGAGTTATCCTCTTGAAGAGCACGCGGCCCTGGTCCTGTACCCCGGGTGTAAACACGGAACTAACAGTGAGGTTATCCTCTTGAACACACAGTGTGAGGAATACCAGATTGTTGTGGCTGGTGTTGTTTTTCTTGTTAGCCCTTTAATAGGTTGGCCCACAATTTTCCACCGCCGAAACTCTCCTTGGCATAAAAACATTTCTATCGCGACTAAATTATATTTTAATAAACACACACAATTTGATCCTTTTGGAACACGCGTCGTATATTTTTGGAAATATTGTTTGTTTGGTGGAATTTGAGTATTTGATCGCTCAGTTGCCGGAGCTTTAACGCTCACTTAGGTCAAAATAAATTATTGAGCACAAAGCAACGATTTCTGCTGGGGTAAATTGGTTTGTTTCTCAGTGGCTGTTGAATAAAACTTGTTGTCTGCCTGTACAAGGCTGCAGGTCACACGCCAGTTGGCAGGCTTCATCCTACTTTGCATGGTGACTGTTGTTAGGTATGTACACAACATGGGTGAGTCAGGGTCGGAATAATTCAAACAAAAAAAGACTTGACACTGTCTGAAAGTGTCGGCATGATTCCATGACGATTCGAGCACTGACTAACAACTCACTACTGGCTCGAATCGGCGGAAAAAAATCACGATCTTTTTTTTAACACTTTAATAAAACATTAAGCACTGATCTCAGGAAAATTAGAAAAAAAATTTATATTCCTCAAACTTTACACTTAAAGTTTCCTTTAAGGTCAACCCTTTCCTTCCTTCCTTTCCTTCGAGGTTCAACCCCGGAACTCACAGTTCCTGCGACGGCGCTGGAACCAATCGTATTGGCGTATGCCTTTCCATTGGAGACTTTCAGCGCCGTGGAGAGGGGGGGACCTGCTGCATGGGTAACAGCTTCTCCTGCGTATCAACCTACCCCTGGCTTTGCGCCCTGGAGAGGCCACTCCAGACTGACAACCAGAGCGCAACTCCATATTCTCCTGAGACTAATGGATGCCTACTACTACTACACTTAAAGATATGTTTTAAGACATCTATTTTGAAGACGTCCCTCGCTCCTTACAGACTTGATGGACGTTTCTTACAGAGTCGTTTCTCAAACGTTTCAACCCCGGTCAGTGAGTGGCTTTGTGCCTCTATCAGTCGCAGTAATGTTGCAGGCTGTGGTAGTATACAGAGACAGAAAGACAGGGAAAGAAAAACAAACAAGAAATGTGTTGACATAGGTTGGGATCCCGTACTCGCTCTCATATATTGCCAATATTCTGCATCAGTTTTCATTATATTTTTTCTTCAAATAATATCGGTTTCATCCAGAAACCGCATCCAGTGTGTATGTACTCATCTAGTTGTGCTTGCGGGGGTTGAGCTCTGGCTCTTTGGTCCCGCCTCTCAACAGGTATACAGATTCCTGAGACTATTGGGTTCTATTATATCTACATTTGAAACTGTGTATGGAGTCAGCCTTCACCACATCACTGCCTAATGCATTCCATCTGTCAACGGATGTTTTTTTTTTATGTGGGCTTCAGGAGACAAGTTTGGCGTGAAATCAACCTCTAGATCTTTCTCCCTCTAGAGAGAGAGAGAGAGAGAGAGAGAGAGAGAGAGAGAGAGAGAGAGAGAGAGAGAGAGAGAGAGAGAGAGAGAGAGAGAGAGAGAGAGTGAGACAGAGAGAGAGCGAACAAGACAATGGATGTGTGAATGAAAGTATTAAAATGAACCAAGAGAATATCAGAAAGACTTTCAGTATCAGGAGAGTGAAAAAGTGGGACGAGACTTGTGAGCTTTCGAGGCAGACAGTTTAACCCATCCAGAGATACAATCTGCGATTACTTCCTAATCCCCAATCGCTATCTCCGATTTTTTCCTGCGCTCCAATCACTATCTGCCATTTCTTCCCATCTGATTCGTTAACCGTTATCATGCGCACCTCTCTGTAGGTATTATTAAATATAGGACTCTATGCTACTCTTAAACAGCTGCGCCATTTAAGGGTTCAAAGTGTCAGTCATTCCCCGCAATATATTATGATAATACTTGGAGACATTCTAGACCGTCTTAACTCGCCGGCATGAAGTACCTAGAAATACCTGTATAATTTACACATTCTCGTGTTCGTGAAAGATATCCTCGTAATTCATCCAAAGATTCCTAGTACTGGACGACAGGTCTCACACCTCCATGACAAATCATCGTGCAAGATGGGACTCTTAACGTCACTAGCTCTTCCTATAAGTGAATGACAGACTCAACAAAATGCAACTGTAAACATGGTAATGAGACAGTCCTTTCCTGAAGTCAATTCTTGAAAAGCTTGAAGTCAACAGGATATCTGTCCTCACCAATCCTGACATCAACACTGGGCGGCCGGACATCAAGATACATCACGGAAATGCATCAAATAGAAGAACAATTCTCAATATACATATATATATACATATATGCAATACATGGAATCTATTTTGCACATCCTCCTGGCCTCGAGTGGAATTATTTTCGTGTGTAGATTTAGAACCAGTCCCCCTAAAATTTCCCCCAAATGAAAATTATTCTGTATCTCTCCCTGCTAGCGATCTTGGGAATACAGATTATAAAATTTTAA
The DNA here is from genome assembly GCF_040958095.1 of Procambarus clarkii. Taxonomy (NCBI): domain Eukaryota; kingdom Metazoa; phylum Arthropoda; class Malacostraca; order Decapoda; family Cambaridae; genus Procambarus; species Procambarus clarkii. The sequence goes on along the minus strand of NC_091197.1, from coordinate 12,401,841 downwards.
GCAGTTCCAACAATTTAGATGTTTTAACTGAGTGCATTCCAGCAGTAAAAGATCTTTACACGTTCTCCAGTCAGCAGTTTCTTCAGCATTTAATGAGACAGTTATTGTGCAACAGTATTCCACCCCCTGAGAGCACTATTGTCTTTAAAAATATCATAGGTATGACATCTCCTGTCAGAAAGGTTCTTGTTATCCAACATGTCATTTTTCTTGTGATTCGTGACAGTTACTTCATTGTTCTTTCAAAGCAAGGACTTCCGACATAATTACTTCCAATTCTTTGATAATGCTTTTTCGTTCAATAGTTTGATTTGACAGCTTTTATATGTGGTTTCCATTTTTTATGTTTTCGTTTTTTTCCATGTCGCAGCCGGAACTTTTGTTCATTAAACATATTATTTTATGTGGTCCTTTGAAAGGCCTGATTTTCGTCAGTTTGATGGTTTGCAGAATCATCTATATATTGCCTACTTATATAACAAGCCTACTGTCATTTGCAAAAGTTAATATGGAATTGTAGTACTTTGTCTATTACAACAGTGTGTTCAGGGCTTCATTGATCGCAGAATTTTACTGTATCTTCAGAGCGACCCACTGAACGCAGCCAGGGGCGACCCACTATACGCAGCCAGGGGCGACCCACTATACGCAGCCAGGGGCGACCCACTATACGCAGCCAGGGGCGACCCACTATACGCAGCCAGGGGCGACCCACTATTCGCAGCCAGGGGCGACCCACTATACGCAGCCAGGGGCGACCCACTATACGCAGCCAGGGGCGACCCACCACACACAGCCAGGGGCGACCCACCACACACAGCCAGGGGCGACCCACCACACACAGCCAGGGGCGACCCACCACACACAGCCAGGGGCGACCCACCACACGCAACCAGGGGCGACCCACCACACACAGCCATGGGCGACCCACCACACACAGCCAGGGGCGACCCACCACACACAGCAAGAGCGACCCACCACACACAGCCAGGGGCGACCCACCACACACAGCCAGAGCGACCCACCACACACAGCCAGGGGCGACCCACCACACACAGCCAGGGGCGACCCACCACACACAGCCAGGGGCGACCCACCACACACAGCCAGGGGCGACCCACCACACACAGCCAGGGGCGACCCACCACACACAGCCAGGGGCAACCCACCACACACAGCCAGGGGCGACCCACCACACACAGCCAGGGGCGACCCACCACACACAGCCAGGGGCGACCCACCACACACAGCCAGGGGCGACCCACCACACACAGCCAGGGGCGACCCACCACACACAGCCAGGGGCAACCCACTGCACAGAGACAGAACGACCCTACAAAACTCATTCCATAACAGACAGGCTAAACCACAGTGACAGGTCGACTAGACCTTAACAAGCTCAAAAAAAGCAACACTGGAGACATGACAACGAAAAAAAATAATAAATCCGAGAAATTATGCAAAAAGATAATGAAAATAAACAATAAAACTCGAGTAGCGGCTATTAAATGCAGCCGTGAGCCGTAAAAAGGGCCACAAAGACCTTGATTATCTTAAGTAAGCCACATAAAAGGGATTGGTTTGCCGGGGATGTTGAGAGGACGAACGCTGGGATAGTGTTTCAATGAAGAAATTTATCAAGAAACGTAGCTGAAGGAAATCTCTATATTTGTCGACATGCAACTACATGATCAACACAGCAAGAGTACCTGAATGAATACATCTGCGTGAGTACGTACACACGTACACAAGTAGACGTACACATATGTACACAAGTAGACGTACACATATGTACACAAGTAGACGTACACATATGTACACAATGTAGACGTACACATATGTACACAAGTAGACGTACACATATGTACACAAGTAGACGTACACATATGTACACATGTAGACGTACACATATGTACACAAGTAGACGTACATATGTACACAAGTAGACGTACACATATGTACACAAGTAGACGTACACATATGTACACAAGTAGACGTACACACGTACACAAGTAGACGTACACATATGTACACAAGTAGACGTACACACGTACACAAGTAGACGTACACATATGTACACAAGTAGACGTACACACTGTACACAAGTAGACGTACACATATGTACACAAGTAGACACACTCTTGAATGTACACACAGTTTTAGAATCACATCCTTCAAGGCCTAATAATACACAATCCGGAAACTAAAAAGGTTACAAATGTTTGTATCGAGGCTCGTCCTAACTAGATCTGACATCGCTAGAAAAGAAGAGAAAGAGAGGAGACATGATAGAGACATACACAATTCTTAAAGAGGGGACCAACAGAGAGGAGAAATAATAAGCGTTGCAGGGATATTGAATGTAACTAAACAAGGTTGTAGACGCGAACCTCATTCATTATCTCTGAAAGTAGAAATTGTATGAAATACGGCCAACCGGCAATGCAATTAAACGATTGCATTGCACCTATGATATTTCTCAGCCAACCGGAAGTGGAGAGGCGGGACACGGGCAGGGACAAAAATGATACACAAGTTGCATTATTTTATCTATTCTTGCACAATATATTGCACCAAATTGCAGACTGCAGCCGAGTTTTCCAGCGTTTAGGTGAATAAAATTATTATATATGCAAGACATTGTGCTTCACGAGGTCTGGCCTGGCCACAGCGGCTCCAGCCACAGTGTAATGAAGGGTGAGGGTGTGTATATATATATATATATATATATATATATATATATATATATATATATATATATATATATATATATATATATATATATATATATTAAATAATGGGGGTTGAGCAGGGTGTGGGGGAATGTCGTGTGTACTCCTAGTTGTGCTTGCGGGGGTTGAGCTTTGGCTCTTTGGTCCCGCCTCTCAAGTGTCAATCAACATGTGTACAGTTGATTGACTGTACATCAGTCAGTTGACCATTGACCATTTAGTCAGTTGTTCACACACAACTGTGATTGTTTACAATTGTGCGTGCATGTGTGGGTGCAAGTGTGTGTGTGAGAGTGAGTGTGTGTGTGTGTGTGTGTGTGTGTGTGTGTGTGTGTGTGTGTGTGTGTGTGTGTGTGTGTGTGTGTGTGTGTGTGTGTGAAGGACTCCAGATATTCCAATGCCAATATCCAGTCAATATATTTTTTTGTTTTAATTTTTCTTCCGGCCTTTTTAAAAACACAATTAAAGGTCTTTGAAAGCGCTTTTAAACACCTAAAAGGTTTGTAAAAAGCCTTTTTTAAAAACCTAATGGACCTAAAATCCCTTCTTGACAACCAAAGTTGTGGAGAGGAGATTCTGAATCCATTAGAACGAATTCCCCATTTCTATTTCGATATCATCGGAAAATTAGGTAATATTTCCAAACATCAGAGGTCACAGAATAGTTCAGTGGATCACTATTTCCTCAGTTTCCCAACAGAGGGATGCTCTTCTGGGCTCTACAACTTAGAGGTGATAAAAACTATTCAATTTTGCAACTCTTGCTATTCTACATATTCCAAGCATTTATTAAAGCTGAACACTCTTGAACTCTTTCAGAAAACAGAGCAATAAAAGCTTTTGTAAAGCAATTTCTTGGAATTTTTACCTCTTATCAGGTTAGGAAAGTGGCTGTGAAACTGAGTAATAGCTTTTGAAAACTTTTGTGTAGAAACGTTTGTGTAAAAAAATTTAACTCAAAATTAGGAGAGATTTATAGGACTTCAAGGCAGTGTGTTTAAATGACTAACGAGAAACAGAAAGAGGAAGAGAGAGAGAGAGAGAGAGAGAGAGAGAGAGAGAGAGAGAGAGAGAGAGAGAGAGAGAGAGAGAGAGAGAGAGAGAGGGAATGAGCGAAAGAGAATAAGCGAGGAAAGAGTATTGTATAAATCTGTACATTGTCGAAAATAGTAACCCCTTCCCCCCTCCTCTCTCTCTCTCTCTCTCTCTCTCTCTCTCTCTCTCTCTCTCTCTCTCTCTCTCTCTCTCTCTCTCTCTCACACACACCTTTCAACGATCTTAGATACGTCTAAATGATCTCCTTACTCTCTAACATGTTAAAATGCTTTCAATGCTTTTACTTCCACATCCCCTGAATTGACACCCTCCCCCCCCCCCCCACTCACAACCGTAATCCCTCTGTCTTCCCCCCTTCCTACATCCCCCCTCCCCCCTCCCGCTCCCCCTTCCCCTTCCCCTCTCCCTTCCCCCCCCCCCATACCTACTCACACCGGATGATAATTTATGCCCTAAATTTTATGGACCATCCCCGAGTACTTCTATCTCGTCTTAGTTCTATCAATAGAACGGCGCAATTAATTGCTCAAGGATTATCGTTAGTGGTCTTCGCTTCAGTAATTATGGTCGGCAGCTCTTCACGGTCGCGTATGTTACTGCTGTTAGTTGTTAGGAGGGAATTAGAGGTGGTGGAGGATGGAAGGAGAAAATATGAGTCAAGTAGATAAGGTGATTGAGTGAGAGAGAGAGAGAGAGAGAGAGAGAGAGAGAGAGACAGAGACAGAGACAGAGACAGAGAGAGACAGACAGACAGACAGACAGACAGACAGACAGACAGAATAACAAACACAACCACAAAAGAAAGATACAGGAAACAGTGACAGAACAGGACAGTGTTCTATACCTCCCCCCCCCCCGCACCACCCCTAACCCCTAACAGTGCCTCGGAAGTGACAACAATTTTGATTATGCTTTTCCACCAGTAATCTTTCCTATTTCACGTTTGGCAAGTCTTCCATTGTGGTTTAAACCTCCTCCACTACCACCACCCCTCTCCCTCCTGTTCCACTTTCCCCCACTCTCACCCTGTTCCAGTGCACCGATTCTTTTTTTCCCCTCTCTTAAAACCGTCACCCCAACCACGACCCCAACCTGCACCCCTCCTCTTTATAGTCCTGTGCAATACACCACTACACTCACCACCCACAGTAATCCCCGACCCCTTTCCCAGTCCCTTTCCCACATTTCAGACACTATTTCCCTTTCGCTGAAGACCCCTCACAACTTAAGACCCTCACTCCCCTCTCCCATCACAACTTAAGACCCTCACTTCCCCCTCTCCCCTCACAACTTAAGACCCTCACTCCCCCTCTCCCCTCACAACTTAAGACCCTCACTCCCCCCCTCCCCTCACAACTTAAGACCCTCACTTTCCCTTTTGATTCATTCGTCATAATAAACTTTAATTCATATCGTAGTTTTAGAATATAAAACAAATTGTATAGTTTTAAAATGCTAATTTTAATGAAAATTTAAATTAAGTTTCATGCAAATATTTGTTGATAAATATCTATTTCCCATGATTTTTTTTCTTTTTTTTATATATCAATACAATAACACACTTTAGGTGTGATTAAATATATATATATATATATATATATATATATATATATATATATATATATATATATATATATATATATATATATATTATATATATATATATATATATATATATATATATATATATATATATATATATATATATATATATATATATATATATATAACAACCTGTTGGCAATGGCCTGCATCTGTCTCTTATCTCCAAGTCTGTTTTCAAAAGTCCTTTTGCGTCGTGTCAGAAACATCACCAATTACTCCTTCAGTCGCAGCAAACTCGACTGAACGTTATCAACGTTAAAAACTGTTCGAATTCTACGTTTGAATTACGTTTTTTAAGCGTCATCATTCAAATATACAATACGTTTCTTCTCACAGATTAAAGTTATTTCCATATATGAGGAATAGCAGAGGTACAAGAGCAGAGCCTTGCGGTACTCGGCTACCTGGGGTACCAGGGAACGACTCAACACTACCTGGAGTACCAGGGAACGACTCAACACTACCTGGAGTACCAGGGAACGACTCAACACTACCTGGAGTACCAGGGAACGACTCAACACTACCTGGAGTACCAGGGAACGACTCAACACTACCTGGAGTACCAGGGTACGACTCAACACTACCTGGAGTACCAGGGAACGACTCAACACTACCTGGAGTACCAGGGAACGACTCAACACTACCTGGAGTACCAGGGAACGACTCAACACTACCTGGAGTACCAGGGAACGACTCAACACTACCTGGAGTACCAGGGTACGACTCAACACTACCTGGGGTACCAGGGAACGACTCAACACTACCTGGAGTACCAGGGAACGAGCCGAGCGCCAGCTGCAAGGACCGTTCCGTTCCAGTGAGTCAGAACAAGACAACGCCGTAACAGAGGTACTGGAGAGTAAAATTCTCTAATGGAACTGAAGAGTTAAAAATCCGTCCTAGACAAATGATTCTCCTTGTCGGAAGACATTGTTTGAAAGATGTTACCTAAGGGAACTTAACTAAAGGTGAGTCTGTAGGAGAAGGAGGAGGATGGAGAGACGAGCAACAGAGAGAGAGAGAGAGAGAGAGAGAGAGAGAGAGAGAGAGAGAGAGAGAGAGAGAGAGAGAGAGAGAGAGAGAGAGAGAGAGAGAGAGAGAGAGACCTACACAACAGAAGACATATACAATAAAATTAACTAATTATGAGATGATTCTTAACACTCACCAAACTCATACAGACAATTCATCAGAGCAGAAAGCAATAAAAAAGTTCGTCATTTCAGGAAGGAGGAAAGGCATCAGTGGAAGAGGGGCCCCCTGCAGGAATTAGGGACAGGCAAGGATGGGGGGAGACAGAAGGGGTGGGGGGAGGGGAGGGGGGGGGTTCTGTGGACATCTGCACTGAATATCAAGAACCAAACAGGAAGCTATACCATGTCACTCACTTTGCAGACATTGTAAGTGATTATACATGCAAGATGCAAACCACAATAGTGTGAATATCAACATTTCATTCATGTGGCCAATCGGAGCTACATGATCTTCCCGGCTTGGTGGTTTTTCTTGATAATTACTTAATTGGACAATTGGGGATTCGAACTCCGACCACTACCAGACGTGTCCGTTCAGTATGTAAATATGAGTCGAAAACAGTAAACCAGTATGATTATATAATATATGGAAAGGACATCAGACCACGGAGCTGGGATATGAGGCCAAGGAGCTGGGATATGAGGCCAAGGAGCTGGGATATGAGGCCAAGGAGCTGGGATATGAGGCCAAGGAGCTGGGATATGAAGCCCAAGGAGCTGGGATATGAGGCCAAGGAGCTGGGATATGAGGCCAAGGAGCTGGGATATGAGTACAAGGAGCTGGGATATAAGGTCAAGGAGCTGGGATATGAGGTCAAGGAGCTGGGATATCAGGACGAGGATTAAGGAACAATGCCCATAAACTTGGGCCATCGGGAATCGAACACCGACCTTGTAAGTTACAAGACCTCCAGGTCTACCGACAGAAGCAGATTCTCAGAGTTCTCAAGAGTTTAACAGTACTGACAATCTGATCACAATCTCTTTATAGATACCAATCATACCAATCTATCCCCTCAATCGTATTCACAGATATGTATTGTCTAATCTCAGAGTCATATTATTAAGGGTCCCGTAGCACAGTGGCCTACATTGTTGGGTCACAAACGAGAGACACGGAATTCACAGAAACGATTGGGGCACGTTTCCTTTCACCTTATGCCACTATTCAGTAAAACAATAGAGTAATACTCTTGAAAAACGCTATAGTTACGTTGTGTGTTTATTAAAAACGTTTATTAAATCGTTGACCCCATGAATAATAAATGAATAACCGATATATAGCATTTCATTCATTAACTCCGTTCCTAATTCTCTCGTTTCCACAATCACAATTTTCACACCATTTCGCTCTCAATTTCCTTCATCCTCTTAAACTTTCGTCTCCCATAAATATCAGGGACTTGGAGCACTATCAGAATTGCTCCAATTCTGAAATAATTCGCTAAATCCAGAAACTCTTTCGTCAGAGTTGTGTTCCTGAGACTCCTGGTGCACCAGGTGTGCCGCTAGGTTTGGTGCCAGGTGTGGTACCAGGTGTAGTGCCAGGTGTGGTACCAGGTGTGCCACCAGGTGTGGTACCAGGTGTGGTACCAGGTGTAGTACCAGGTGTGGTACCAGGTATAGTACCAGGTGTGGTACCAGGTGTAGTACCAGGTGTGGTACCAGGTGTGCCACCAGGAGTGGTACCAGGTGTGGCATCAGGTGTGGTATCAGGTGTGGTACCAGGTGTGGTACCAGGTGTGCCACCAGGTGTGGTACCTGGTGTCGTACCAAGTGTGGTGCCAGGTGTGTCACCAGGTGTGGTACCAGGTGTGTCCGCCTCTGGTTCTTGGGACCCGTGTAGGGTTGTTAATTATCACGAAACACAGTTAAGGAAACACAACTATGCAGCACTTGGGATACGGGGACAAGTATCTGGGATACAAGGGACAAGGCCTGGGATCGAACATGAGGGGGACGGAATAGTGCCCAACCACTTGAATCGTCCGGGATTCGAACGCCGACCTGCAAGACATCCGCATGATTCAAGGCAGATTGTACCTCCATTGAGGAGAAAATATCTAAAATAAAGTCCCTAATATCTTCACACTCCGTAACAAATGCAACAGTTTTTCTAAACGGGAAACGTACTAATATATGTAGCCCACTTCGCCTGTCGAGGCCTATACAGACGTTAATATTGTGGTGCTTTAATTTTAGCAAAACGTCGTATTTTTTACGGAATGGTCAATACCATAACAAACGCGATATAGAGAGAAAACGGGTTACCCCATCTTCTTTTTACCCCGAATTACATGGTAGACTAAACTAAATTGAAGAGATGTAAACGCATTATCGCTATTCCAATTTGTATTTAACAATAACATCTCACATGTTCAATATCCATATTATTGAAGTGTTATGTAATTCCACTTTCCTATTACCAATGAACACATTCACAGCTCTCAGTAATGAGCACTATTTACTATTTCTTGGACAAGCCTCGAAGATTATTTAGCAGTCTCCGTGGTGTAGTGGTAAGACACTCGCCTGGCGTTCCGCGAGCGCTGTGTCATGGGTTCGTATCCTGGCCGGGGAGGATTTACTGGGCGCAATTCCTTAACTGTAGCCTCTGGTTAACGCAACAGTAAAATGTGTACTTGGATGAAAAAACGATTCTTCGCGGCAGGGGATCGTATTCCAGGGACCATAGGATTAAGGACTTGCCCGAAACGCTACGCGTACTAGTGGCTGTACAAGAATGTAACAACTCTTGTATATATCTCAAAAAAAAAAAAAAAAAAAAAAAAAAAAAAATTATTGAGGCCAGCCAGAAGCACAAGGGTTTCTTCTCTATGATTAATAATAAACTAATGTACAAAGTACATTTATACTAAAGTTGTATAACTTCACTCTTGTGTTTAGGAGAGTTGTGCATCAAGCATAGACACAGAGTTCTCCCATATTAACAGGGACTTGATGAAAAACGTAAAGTACAAAGTCACCCAAAGTACAAAATGTATTTTGTACTTTGGGTAATTAGCGTTATTAGTGACCTTATGCAAACTATTGTTATGGTGTGCTAAGCTTGTACAAACTGTACTGTAACATGTACATATTTTATATAAATATTAGTATTGTTTAGTTTTATTACTATTAAGTTATTTGTATTATTGAATTACTTCAATAATGATGTAATATTTTTTTTTATAGGGAGGGAGTACCACCTCTGGCTGGAAGAAGGGGGACCCATAGCCTCGGAGGACACCACACATAACGCATTAGAGGGAATGTTTAGGTCCCCTCCAATACAGTTTCTGTGTGTTTTTCTCCTACCACCCCCTGCCTTTTGTCTATAATACGAATTTATTATATTTTTTATTCATGAATAATTAATATATACTCCAATGCTAAGTTCAATTTCGTCATTGTGATGAATGAACATTACAAGGCGACACTTGCTTCCTTGTTACCTATCTTGAGGTTATCTTGAGATAATTTCGGGGCTTTAGTGTCCCCGCGGCCCGGTCCTCGACCAGGCCTCCACCCCCAGGAAGCAGCCCGTGACAGCTGACTAACACCTAGGTACCTATTTTACTGCTAAGTAACAGGGGCATAGGGTGAAAGAAACTTTGCCCATTGTTTCTCGCCGGCGCCTGGGATCGAACCCAGGACCACAGGATCACAAGTCCAGTGTGCTGTCCGCTCGGCCGAAGACAATACCTGTCTTAATCTACATGAACATGTCTTCTGGTGTCGTGTGGCTCAACTTGCCTAATCACCGTCTCATGTGCAACACTGTCAAGAGCCTTGTCAAGATAGAGATCAAACAGTTTACTAATATGTACTATCCTTCTCTGCTTCAATTACTCTCAAGTGTAACAGGTTGTAACACAAACACCTTTTTGTGTATTTAACCCAGAATTATTAATAATAAAATATAATACAAAATTTTGTATACGTATTCCTTATATTTTCACAAGAGTAATGTAAGGTAAATATGAGAAAGCATTAAGACTACGTAGCACTTGGAAGGGATACGAACCCTTGTACACACCATTCATCCACAGATCTTCAGTATCAGCTACTGCTGCTAGTAATGGTTCCAAAGAGCCTCCACTTACGGGTTATTCATGCCTGTGCCACCTCTTGGATGGCTTAATCATTATCAATCAGGAATATAAGGACAAAGAGCTGGGATGATGCAGAGGGCTGCCCAACCACTTGGACAATCGGGGATCGAACGCCGATCTGCAAGAAGCAAGACCGTCGCTCTACCGACCAGTCCAAAAGAACTAGCCATGCCACCGATTAGATGCCTATTAATGCCTATTAGAGACGAAGTGCAGACTAAGTATATATATACAATATAATTTTTGTTTAAAAGACAAATTTCATCCATATGAATCCATAAATATAAGGATGAAATATTAGTTATTTTTGTACCACCACTTGGTATGGTCGGTAGACCAACAACATTGCTTATTGCAGGGTCGACGTTCGATCCCCCGATAATCCAAGCGGTTTGGCACTGTTTCTTCTCCCCCGTTCTCGTATCCCAGCTCCTTGCGCTTACAACCTTTCCTCTGAATGATCTTACATAACTATTTTAAACAAAAATAACAAAATGAGCTTCAACATTGTCCGAGAACCATGTGAGGGTTGCTAATTTGTGCCCATTCTTCCCACATATTTTTAATATCATTTTCTATACCAACAAATTATAGCCTAAAATAAATGGCCAAAACTGGATTTCTGTGATAATTTTATATTAGTGGGAAAACCCTTTACAAGTTTTTATATTAATTTTTTTTTTATATTAGTAGGAACAATTTATAAGGATTAAACCTGACTTTTCTGGTTATCTTGTGCAATTAGTACTGAATGCCATATTTTTTTTCATTGAAAAAAACTGCCACATTGCAATAAATATATTTTTCGTTTGTTTTAGGTGACCGAATATAATGTATTATAAACTAAAATATAATCAAAATCGGCAATTTAGCTTTAAATGACAATAAACTTGCAATTGGGAGGTTTTTAAAGTTATGTATTAACTGCAATGCAACATTGGTTTGCTGAACTATAATTTAGTGATACTTTCTGTACCTGTATGGAAAGATATATATATATATCGATATATTATATATATATATATATATATATATATATATATATATATATATATATATAATATATATATATATATATATATATATATATATATATATATATAAATATATATATATATATATATATATATATATATATATATATAAATATATATATATATATATATATATAAAAAAAAAAAAAAAAAAAAAAAAAAAAAAGGGGGTGGTAGGAGAAGTGAACACTCTTTCGTATTCAGAGTTAAATGTCAAGTTTTTCCCTGAGTGCTCTGTGTTCCCTTCTCTTATATATATATATATATATATATATATATATATATATATATATATATATCGATAAATATTTTTCGTAGGAATTAAGGTACGTATTAATTTCGTAGGAATTAGGAGATTACGAGAAAATAAGCAATTACTGATCAATGCAGTTGACCGGAATTTGAGTTTACAAATCATTGACAAATATATAAAAAATTAAATTGCGATAACAGTCATTAGTAGCGACGTAGTGACAGCACATTCGCCCCAGCGCCTCGTCGGCTATTTGGTTTGGGTTCGAGTCCTTGCCAGAGACAATTGACTGGGAGCTAAATGCTAATCCTTAAGTGTTGACGTTGACGTTGGGAAACCGTGAAGAGGACGGACTGAAGAGTGAGGTTATCTCTATCTTGAGGTTATCTTGAGATGATTTCGGGGATTTTTAGTGTCCCCGCGGCCTGGTCCTCGACCAGGCCTCCACCCCCAGGAAGCAGCCCGTGACAGCCGACTAACACCCAGGTACCTATTTTACTGCTAGGTAACAGGGACATAGGGTGAAAGAAACGCTGCCCATTGTTTCTCGCCGGCGCCTGGGATCGAACCTAGGACCACAGGATCACAAGTCCAGCGTGCTGTCCGCTCGGCCGACCGGCTCCCTTGAGAAGTTAACTCCTATAACCACCTGTATAATAAAGGATACTTTACATCCTCACAATACACACAACTAGAGTTTGTTGATACTTTAATGTCTAATGTATTAATAATAAAGTTCCAATTTATCTCTTTCCTGTGAGATAATATATTGCTCTTTACTAAAGCCCAATTTTACTGAGAAAGAACTGATAATGATTCAGGTAATCTGAAACGCTCCATCACCATAGTCTTATTACTGAAGTTCATTAGGCAAGCCTGCAGATAATAGTCATTATTGTAAATGGTTTTACTAGGCCATTCTCGTTTGTCAAACGACCATCCTAAAATGTGACATAATCCTTGGGCATCAGTGCCGTTTAAACTGAGGAAATAGTGTTTATTTCCTATAAAGTCGGGGCGTTTACTGAACTTTACTCAGCTTTAGTGAAAACCAAAAAATCTAACTTAGTATCACTGGGATTCTGGTCTCTGACCCGCATCTGTCAGTCAGAAAGCTTTTAGTAGCGTCCCATGGCTAAGTTGGTATACATCTTGCTTAAAGCAGAAGTCTGTTTCCCCCCCTCCCTTTTCCTTGATGTTTTTCCACTTCTTGTCCTCGTTCGAGGCTTGAGTAATCTGTTTACCGAACGAGTGATTGGCGGATGGACCCAAAATTTGGCCACGTTGTGAAAAATGGATTCCATATATGTCACGGCCCTTGTGGATTTGTTCATGGACTCCATATATATTTCATAATAAACGATGCTTGGGGCTCAAACACAGCCTTGCAGTCTTTGAAGAGTATGTGTTCCGTCACACTGAACTTAAGATAACAGCCAAGCGTTATCAGAGATAGAAGCAAGCGGTGTTAAAGATAACAGAAGTGTCACAATGAACATTCCACCAATAATGAGTTCAGGGCTACAGGAACTATTTGTAAATTCGCTCAACCCGATTATTTACACGCCACAGCATGACACTTAACGAACCGGAATCCGCTGTGGAACCATCGGCAGTGATACAGCTACGCCTTTGTGAACCGCCACCCTTAACACACAACTACGCCCTTCAAAAAGTCCACGCTGAACTGCTGCAACTGCTCATCTCTTATCGTCACTTTCAATATTTTTAATTATAACCAAGACGAGGCGGGGAGAGGGATATTAAAAAGTTTTATCAGTCCTCTCCGTCTGACGCAGAGAAGCGCCGAGCAATAACAGGGCCCGTTGGCCCTGTTGTCGATACTCGGACAACGTCCCCCACAGATACGCGGGTTCTAATGCCTCATACACGCTCTCAATTCACTTTAATTAATGCTCTTTGCACAAGGATAAAGGTCTTGGCCAGGATCTGGGCAGCATGTGTATTTCTCTCTCTCCCCCCCCCCCTCTCTCTCTCTCTCTCTCTCTCTCTCTCTCTCTCTCTCTCTCTCATATACACACACGCACGCTGGCGGGTGAATATATTGTGCTGTGTATATATGCACGTGTTTGTATTTTTGAGTGTATATTTTATTCAATATATATATATATATATATTATATATATATATATATATATATATATATATATATATATATATATATATATATATATATATATATATACATAGAATGTGCCCCTTCAGTGCACAAGGTTTAACACATGGGGAGAGGAATGGCAGTTTCTTGGGAATGGTTTGAGCGCCTTCGTGAACATCAATTCCAGAAAGTAGCGGTATTTGAGGTAATGAGAGAGACTGGATGCCCAATTTCAGGTGTTTTTTGAGAAGGTACAAAACATCGTTTGCATCCAAAGCTGGTGTTGGCAGAGCGCCACACACAGGTGTGTGTGTGTGTGTGTGTGTGTGTGTGTGTGTGTGTGTGTGTGTGTGTGTGTGTGTGTGTGTGTGTGTGTGTGTTTGTGTGTGTACTCACCTTGTTGTACTCACCTAGTTGTGTTTGCGGGGGTTGAGCTCTGGCTCTTTGGTCCCGCCTCTCAACCGTCAATCAACAGGTGTAGTGTGTGTGTGTGTGTGTGTGTGTGTGTGCCTGCTGTTGGGCCTCGCTTTCCTAACCGGTCGGTTGTCTAATAATGCCCAACCGATTTTTTTTCATATATCTAATATTTACAGCTAAGTGAAGAGCGGCATCAGCTCAACCGAATTGTTTCTGCCTGACCCGGGAATGGAACCAGGGACATTTAATCTGTGACTCCCGGGAGCTGTCGACTGTATGTCTGTTTTAAACAATTATAATTAACTCAAGAGAACAAGAGAATCGTGAATATGAAAATATTAGAGAGAGGGAGAGGGAGGGAGAGAGACAGAGAGAGAGAGAGAGAGAGAGAGAGAGAGAGAGAGAGAGAGAGAGAGAGAGAGAGAGAGAGAGAGAGAGAGAGAGAGAGAGAGAGAGAGAAAGCAGACACGAACTGACAAGCAAATCAGAGAAAGAGAAACGAGAAAAAAAACAGAGAGGATTATATAAATAATTAACTGCACGCCGGAGCAGACATTTTTCCCCGGGTGGTAATATTTTGGGTGCATGGGGGGGGGGGGGAGGACGAAGACCACTCCGCTAGGGCCGGGATAAATTAAGCCATTAATCACCCCATTTTCTGCAGAATGAAAGCTGATCCCTCCACTTAATGTCCCTCTCGCGACATATTCCATTTTCAAAATAAAACCCTGTACTCTTTTCCTCCCTCAGAGTGCATTTTAATATCATAATTTTTGTTTTAATAATTTGATCGCTTACTGGATATGAAACGGGGTTTTTTCCATATATTTATTTGGAACTTCGGTGATTTTAATATTTTAGTATTGTGAGAATGACAAATTGATTGCACAATCAAATGGATAGTGATCATTATTCACTCCTGCCTGACACTGTCCACATGGTTAGGTAGGGGCGCCGGTGGCTGTGTGGACAGCACGCTGGACGCGTAATCCTGAGGTCCGGATTCGATTCCCGGCGGCGGCGAGAAACAAAATGGGCAGAGTTTCTTTCACGCTCTTGCTCCTGTTACCTAGCAGTAAATAGGAACCTGGGAGTTAGACAGCTGTTACGGGCTGCTTCCTGGGGTGTGTGTGGGGAGGGGGGGGGAATTATTTAGTAGTTAGTAACATTTGATTGATTGACAGATGAGAGGCGGGCCGAAAGATCAGAGCTTAAACCCCTGCAAGCAAAACTAGGTGCACACACACACACACACACACACACACACACACACACACACACACACACACACACACACACACACACACACACACACACAGGCCAGAGGAAAATATTAATCCTAACAAATCATCACTGACCCAGCAATATTAAACCCAGCCAAGTTCTGCCCTACAACGGAAATTCTACGAACTCGAATCTTGTGACATCAAATAAATGAAGGGAAGATGAGAAAGATCTCATGTGATAAAGATGTTTACGGGTGAGAGCTTGAGCAATGTCTGCAAATTTGATTCTGTAGTTTAATTCAACAAAAAACATGAAGTTCGCAGAATGCTACATGCCATAGTTCTCAGCATCATGGAAGGCCAGAGATGAAGGGAAGGTGGAAGAGAGAAGAAAGATGGTGAGGAGACGGAAGATGGTGAAGGAGAGGCCAGGTTGGAAAGAGTCAGGGGTAGTGATGATGATGGTTGAAGATGGGATAGCCCGTGGCACCCGTGCCAAGATGGTTACAATGACGAGGATGGTCCTGTGTAGTAAAGATGGTTACTGTACGTGTATTGAAGATATGGCTTCAGTCACCCCCAGACCAACGCCTGGAACACACTCCACTCCCTTCCAGTATTGTACAAGTGAATAGGACCTGGCAGAGGTGCAAAAAATGACAACCATTTATCACTGCACAGGCGAATAGAAACGCTGTTTTATGGGGTGATAATCACAAATTAATTAGCATCAGGAATCTTTAAGGAATTGAAATCGATTCTTGGACACACAGCAGCCTTCTGTTGGTTAGACTCTGAACATGACATATGAGAGAGAGAGAGAGAGAGAGAGAGAGAGAGAGAGAGAGAGAGAGAGAGAGAGAGAGAGAGAGAGAGAGAGAGAGAGAGAGAGAGAGTGTGAGTGAGTGAGAGAGTGAGTCTAAATGTAACCTACATAGCTAGACTTTCCCATCCTCACTATTCTTACACATCACAACTGCCCGAAACGCTTTGCGTAATAGTGGCTTTAGGCATTGTATGTACTAGCTCTATCTATATATCTATCAATTTTTGTAAAACCTCTTGTATGTATGAATGTACTTTACCTGAATAAACATTTATTTATTTATTATTATTATTATTTATAACTACTCTTCCATAACCCCTTCTCCTACATAAACCTTTTCCCTCTCTCTCTCTCTCTCTCTCTCTCTCTCTCTCTCTCTCTCTCTCTCTCTCTCTCTCTCTCTCTCTCTGTCTCTGTCTCTGTCTCTGTCTCTGTCTGCCTCCTCCAAGCCTTTGCACTTCCTCTTTCCCATTTCCCTCTCACCTCATTAACAGGTCCAGTACAGGGGGCTCGTGTTTCTTTCAGGATTTAAACTACGTTAGAATGGTTATCCGAGACTGTTGCGAGAAGAGCAAAAGTCAAAACCCATTATCTGACTTGAAGGTAACAAAAAAAATACTGGGTAAAAAAAATAAAATAGTTCTAGGGATTTTAAAGTAATAATCGACATGAAAGTCTTAAAATCAACTTTATATATATATATATATATATATATATATATATATATATATATATATATATATATATATATATATATATATATATATATATATATATATATATATATAAGCTAAATGAGAAGAAGGTGCGACTGGAAACATATATAAAGTATCATGCTGTAATTGAGCATAGTAGATAACTTCGAATTTACGTATATAAGTACATATATAAGATGGAAATGTGGAGACAATTAGTTTAAAAATCAGCACATGACTGCTATATTAAGCAGTATATAGCAGTGCTAAGCAGAGAACATGATTAATTAGGCCTAGTTTTTTCCACGATGCATTAATAACAGAAATTGGATGACAGAATCCTTGTTAGGATCCCTGAGAGTAGGAGAATTGGTCATCAACTGAACCAGCGCCAACATAACTTCCCCCAACCTGTGCCCAACCGCTACGACCGCCACCACTACCAGGGGTCCTTGGGGAGGAATGCGAGCTACCAAGGACATAACTCAACCCCCCCCCTCCCTCCTCCTCCACAACACTTCAAGCACTACGCCAACACTCTGCCAATCGACCCAACCATTCAACACTAGTGCCAGCGAGTAATAAAGTTTAAACGATACATAATAGGCGTAAAGGAGCGTAGCTCAATAATCCTAATGACTACTGTATTACTCAGATATCGTACAGCAATAACCCTTCCACGTAGCAATTCACCCCCACGGTGAATGGTGTGTTTTAAATTATTATTGTAATTGCAACTAATTGCAATTACATAAATCTCTCATAAACTCACGCAAACACGTGTTTGTGTGTTTGGTTTGTGTGTTTTGTTTGTGTGTTTGGTTTGTGTGTTTGGTTTGTGTGTTTGGTTTGTGTGTTTGGTTTGTGTGTTTGGTTTGTGTGTTTGGTTTGTGTGTTTGTTTTGTGTGTTTGGTTTGTGTGTTTGGTTTGTGTGTTTTGTTTGTGTGTTTGGTTTGTGTGTTTGGTTTGTGTGTTTGGTTTGTGTGTTTGGTTTGTGTGTTTGGTTTGTGTGTTTGGTTTGTGTGTTTGTTTTGTGTGTTTGGTTTGTGTGTTTGGTTTGTGTGTTTGGTTTGTGTGTTTGGTTTGTGTGTTTGATTTGTGTGTTTGGTTTATGTGTTTGGTTTGTGTGTTTGGTTTGTGTGTTTGTTTTGTGTGTTTGGTTTGTGTGTTTGGTTTGTGTGTTTTGTTTGTGTGTTTGGTTTGTGTGTTTGGTTTGTGTGTTTGGTTTGTGTGTTTGGTTTGTGTGTTTGGTTTATGTGTTTTGTTTGTGTGTTTGGTTTGTGTGTTTGGTTTGTGTGTTTGGTTTGTGTGTTTTGTTTGTGTGTTTGGTTTGTGTGTTTGGTTTGTGTGTTTTGTTTGTGTGTTTGGTTTGTGTGTTTGGTTTATGTGTTTTGTTTGTGTGTTTGGTTTATGTGTTTTGTTTGTGTGTTTGGTTTATGTGTTTTGTTTGTGTTTTGTTTGTGTTTGGTTTGTGTGTTTTGTTTGTGTGTTTGGTTTGTGTGTTTGGTTTGTGTGTTTGGTTTCATCTTTCTCGCAGGTGTTTTAGATAAGGCAGACTTTCACTCTAGATATTTCTAAACATCACATATTAATAAATCAGACTATTTTTGAAGGCTTGCCATCCTAAGAGATGTATTTCAGAAAATTTGGAAACTTGTAAATGAACAACTATTGATCAATAAATGTATTGAATTTAAATAAAACAAGGGAAGAACTTTGATAAAAATAAAATTGAATAACTCAGATGAAATGCATAACAGTGAAGACTGCAATGAAAGATGCAACAGCCACTGCGATTCTGCACTTTACAAGCGATAGACATTTGTCTATTTTAAGCCTCGATATACTGAAGTAATTTCAGGCATTTAACATATTTTGTATTAATTTAAAACACACACTGTAATACACTTACAAGCAACGCTTTATACATTGAATCATACACTTGAATTACAAGTATATTTTTATTTGAGTTTGTTATTTATTTATACTCAAATATTAAAGGCTAACCACACAAGGCATGTGGAACACTTGGGCTATCATCAATTCCATTTAGAGCGACGCGAGCACTAAGATTCGCTGCTGAAGCGAGCTCTTTGGCCGCACTCTGAAAACAGGGGTTAGGCCTATACACTCCACGCTGTCTGCTTTGATTTCACTTGCACTCTGCAGGCTGACACACGGACTCTAAAATGGAGGGGCCTAAGTTCGAGCCCAAAGGTCAGGATCAAACGTTCAAATTTGCCGAAAAAGATTTTCGTTTTTTTTGCATCACGTATCAGAGGTAAAAGTCATCTGCACGAAGTTTGCTGCACTATTGCGTCAAGTTTGAGAAACTTTAGAGCAGTGCACCTCATGCACCTCTGTTTGGACGCCTTGGACTCCATGTACCTCTGTTTGGACGCCTTAGACTCCATGTACCACTGTTTGGACGCCTTAGACTCCATGCACCTCTGTTTGGACGCCTTGGACTCCATGTACCTCTGTTTGGACGCCTTGGACTCCATGTACCTCTGTTTGGACGCCTTGGACTCCATGTACCTCTGTTTGGACGCCTTGGACTCCATGTACCTCTATTTGGACGCCTTGGACTCCATGTACCTCTGTTTGGACGCCTTGGACTCCATGTACCTCTGTTTGGACGCCTTAGACTCCATGCACCTCTGTTTGGAAGCCTTGGACTCCATGCACCTCTGTTTGGACGCCTTGGACTCCATGCACCTCTGTTTGGACGCCTTGGACTCCATGCACCTCTGTTTGGACGCCTTGGACTCCATGCACCTCTGTTTGGACGCCTATATATGCCCCTCAGGTCTAAATTACACTGCCTTCGAAGCCACTAGCAATCACTGCCTTCGAAGCCACTAGCAAGCACTTCCTTCGAAGCCACTAACAACCACTGCCTTCGAAGCCTGAGAACCAGCCAATCACAGCCACCTCAGACCCCGCCACAGACACAGCCCCCCCCCCCTTCCGTAAGCCCCTGCCAAACACAGCCCTCCCGCAGCACTGCTCCGGTGCAGAATAGACCAAATTTACGAGTCGTATCAAGAACATTTCGCCTCCCGCACCGCTGATAAAACATTGACGGTCATCACCTGTAATGAGTTTCACCCGAAGCAAGGAAATAAAAATAAGATATACGGTTGTCGTGCCTGGGAGGTACGAGTTCTCATCTGATTACGGAATAAATAAGGGTTTTTTTTTTCTTTGGAATGAATCCAAGTTGTTCGCGTTAAACTACAGGCGCTTGGTGATTTGCAATATGCTTATTATTTATTTTGATTTATTTTTTTTATCCTACTCAACTTTGGAAAAGAAATAAGGGTAACGAGATGTTACACTCGTGTTTGTTCCTAAGGTGAGCAGGTAGTAAGGTAAACAGATGCATAGGTAAATAGGTAACGAATCTTTGCTTAGAATCTATTTTATATGTTACGTTTAAATTAACAGCACAGTAACGTGTATTGATTTATTTCAATGTGTATTTTTGTTAAAGCTTTCAAATTCATACACACTGCTTGAATGAAACCATTACTCTAGTATGCAGCACCAGCCTGGAACCCACACATTATGAGGCACAGAAAAAGAAACCTGAGGAAGTTGAGAGATTTGGAACTAGATTAGTACCAAGATTGGGCGGCGTCATCTTTGAGGACACATTGAGGGAACTCACCCTAACAACCTTAGAGAAAAAAAACAGAGGGAAATATGACCACTACATACAAGATTCAAAGCGGAATAAAGTGGACAATGGAAGCCTATTTTTAATTATAATGAGGTAGGACAAGTAGGCGTTACTGGAAGCTGGATACGCAACCGACTCTAAGAGATGATAAGAAGTTCACCTTCCCTACACAGGCGAACGGTAAGTGGAAGACACTGAAGGAAGAGGTTGTTGAAGCCATTTCCATCCACAACTTTAAGACAAAAATATGATGAAAATGTTAATGCCAAGAGAGGTAATCAGCGCGAAAGGTGTAAATAGCTTGTAGGCGAGGCACGAAGATATCAACCACTGGAGATACGGAGATAGATATCCCTCCAACGTAAGCATTGATAAGCACACATGATCAGACTGATATCTTTGGTCTACTTAAAGAGTAGGCCATCATACGATGTTTTTATCAATATGTTAAACATTCTCCTAACTGTTAAGTCACAGGTAAATTGTTTGTCTGCATCGTCTTAGTGGCAGTAGAGGCATCATGTGTTCCCATGTACTTTCCGAAGTACATCCGAAAGCACACCCGCACACACACACACACACACACAAACACACACACACACAAAATAGGCTCAGGAACCGTGTACACCTGTTGATTGACGGTTGAGAGGCGGGACCAAAGAGCCGAAACTCAACCCCCGCAAGCACATAGGTGAGTACAACTAGGTGAGTACACACACACACACACTTTTCATCTTTGAAAGTCGTCAAATTTATCTCAAAAAGTCTGGGTCTATAATTCCAGTAAACTTGTGATTGTCATTAACTATATTAAATAATGTGACAGCATTCATTCATTCGAATATGTAATTAATTCGAGATGAAATAAATAAGTTGGATCTTTTCCCCACAGGCGCGTTGCTATAATGCCGCTGTAGTTGCAAGGTAGCGGCTTGCAATATCAATATTTTGGAACTGTGAAGGAGATATTCATTGCTGAAATGCTTCTTTTCTCTCTCTCTCTCTCTCTCTCTCTCTCTCTCTCTCTCTCTCTCTCTCTCTCTCTCTCTCTCTCTCTCTCTCTCTCTCTCTCTCTTTCTCTCTCTCTCACTCTCTCTCTCTCTCTCTGTGTCTCTTAATGTACTTTTGTGCACTCTTAATTTTCTCGGTGTTAGGTATATCAAAAGGAATCTATGTCTATCCAAGGTTGGGGAAAGCGTCATTAAAATATATGTGAAGGATACCATGTGAGATGATACGAGTGCCATATGACAAGACTGCCATGAGATATGACGTAAAGATTATCATTTATGGCTACGTTTGTAAATATTAACTCATCCTGTGAATATGCAAATGGAAAATTTACATCTCGGCTGAAATTATGGTAATTGAGTGCCAGCTAAAGACTAACACTAATGCTTGAACTGAAGCATATTTTTCCAGCGGGAGTTTGCTCTTTCGACCGTTTATTTTGCATTAACATAATTCCCACCCAGCTCATCCCTTGCTAATCTTTCCAATCTGTTGGGGGTTAAGCGTGTTTCTTTAATCCGGCGTAATATATATACCTCTCTTGTGTTGCCTGGTTAAATGCATGTCTTCATTTAGACATATTAAGATTGTTCAAGTGTTTCTTCATCGTCTTTGTCGAAGGAATATACCTTGGATATGTGTTCTCGCGTGATGGTGGTGAGGTCTGGTTATTATTCTCTGGTATTCGCAATATTCCCAAGTTGAAACTCTTAACTTTCACTTACCTTGCTTGCTTGCTTGCCTGCCTGCCTGTCTGTCTGTCTGTCTGTCTGTCTGCCTGCCTGCCTGACTGACTGACTGACTGACTGACTGACTGCCTGCCTGCCTGTCTGTCTGTCTGTCTGTCTGCCTGCCTCCCTGCCTGACTGCCTGCCTGCCTGCCTCCCTTCCTTCTTGCCTGCCTGCCTGCCTACTTCCATCCCTTCTTGGTTGACTCTTTCCCTCCTTACCTACCTCTCTCCTTCCTACCCTTCCATCCCTCTCTCCCTCACCCAGCCCCGCCCTCTTTCCTCCATGCTCTTCCGTCCCATGATCATAGCAGCATCTTGACTCTCTCATCTTCTACCTTAACAATACCCCGGCCAGCCCAGCATCCGTCTTAAGACAACACCTCAACTGCCGCTCCCTACCCTCCCCACCTCGTCCCTTATCATCGCCCACAACACCTCATATCTCTTGTCTTTTTCAGCTTTTAGAGGTTATGAAAGAAGGTAGCTGTGAGGTCTCTGATCGGGCCGCGTCTCCTGCCAGATGCGGCGTTCTAGCCGGGATTCAATAGGGTTTCCACGTGTCCGAACACTGCCCACCACACACCGAACACAGGCGCCCCCCACACACCGAACACTGGCGCCCCCCACACACCGAACACAGGCGCCCCCCACACACCGAACACAGGCGCCCCCCACACACCGAACACTGCCCCCCACACACCGAACACTGCCCACCACACACCGAACACAGGCACCCCCACACACCGAACACTGCCCACCACACACCGAACACCTCACCCTAATATACGTGTTACGGACGGTAGGAGAACAACATGGGATATATATGGTAACCTCTGGCCATTACGTGTCACTGTCAAATAGCATATGCAAATCAAGCTGCAACCTAACTAATGGGTCAACGATAGTTCCTCCCCCCCCCTTATCCACCTCCACCCCTCCATCTTCCTCAAGCCCCCCCCTTACCCCCCATTTGGCGTGTATGGCCTCGTTATGACAAACGGAGAAACAAGCCCGTTGTTGAAGCCAACGCTCTCAGGACGAGCTTCAGTATTGATGAAGCCTCGTTCTTGCGTCCTGTTTATGTTCACGCCTCTGACAAGGAGTCCGTTGCTCTAGCGTGCCGTGACCTCCGCTATTTCTGTCAGCATCGCTATCTCTTACTGTGTACTTTCCGTGTCGCTATCCCTATCTCTCTCCCTCCATCCTTCCCTTACTCCACGTCCCATACCTCTCCCTCTTTCTCTCTCTCTTGGACACAGTAACTGTCATAAAATTTGTGACGGTCACCTTTTTTTAATCTCTCTCTCTCTCTCTCTCTCTCTCTCTCTCTCTCTCTCTCTCTCTCTCTCTCTCACCCCTCTTCCTCCTTCCATGGTTTCACACTCACAATATTGAACCAAAATTACTTCACCGATAATAAGATGTTTTCAGAATTAATAAAACACGGAACATTTCCAAAGACAGATATAAATTAGGCAGCTCTGCGCGCGCGCGCCCGCATGTCCACTACCTATTTGTGACTGCAATCATGCTTCAGCTCTTGGATCCCGCCTTTCTAACCGTTGGTTGGGTAACGAACCGACTTTTGACCTATTTTTCCTCTTATGTCTACACGTTTCTTTCTCACACACACACACACACACATACACACACACACACACACACACACACACACACACACACACATCCCCACGATGCAGATCGTAGCAGATGTCTAACTCCCACGTGCATATATTTACTGATAGGTGAACAGCCGCATCAGGTGAAAGAAACTCTCCCCATTATTTCCTACCTCGACTGGGAATTGAACCCGGATCTCCCTGAGCGCTGCTCGATCAGCTGCGAGTACTTGTGCGTGCGTGCGTGTGCGTGTGTGTGTGTGTGTGTGTGTGTGTGTGTGTGTGTGTGTGTGTGTGTGTGTGTGTGTGTGTGTGTGTGCGTGTGTGTGTGTGTGTGTGTGTGTGTGTGCGCGCGCGCGTGTGAGAGACAGCATGTTCCAACCAATCCTCGCTAAGCTCTCAATCAAAGACCTCATTCCCCAAGCTCCGTCCTAACTACCCAGTAATTCTCCGAGCCACCGCAATAATACCCTCGGGTAAATTATTATCATTATTATGTTACTATAAACATTTTGGTTCATAATTATCCTCAGCAACATGTAAGTGTTTGGATAATTCACACAATTTGAACAATGAGCGGGATGCCTCAGGATAGGCCAGGATAGGGATGAGCGGGATAGGCCAGTCCGTAACCATCTCCTTTAGGCACCAACCCCTTGAACCTGTTGTTGTTGTTGTTTAAGATTCGCTACTTGGATCAAAAAGTTCCAAGTAGCACGGGCTATGGTGATCCCTTTGAACCGTGGGGGGGAACTGTAACTTACCAGATACTTCTTAATACTGGCAATGATACCCGTAGGATCATAGAGGCATATTTAGAAGTGCTAATTGAAGAACTCTTGTCAATCTTGAGGTTATCTTGAGATGATTTCGGGGCTTAGCATCCCCACGGCCCGGTCCTCGATCAGGCCTCCTTTTTGTTACACACCCCCAGGAAGCAGCCCGTAGCAGCTGTCTAACTCCCAGGTACCTATTTACTGCTAGGTATCAGGATCACCAACCTCAGGTTCATCAATGCAGCGCCAATCACTTCAGTGTATAATAATTTTTGAAGGAGGTGAAAACCCGAAAAAAAGTTATTAAAAAATGTTGAGACATATAATCATAAAACTCCATTTTTTAAGGCAAATTTTGTAGGAACTGAGAGAGGGAGGCGGATATAGCGTCTTGTTATGCGTCATAGCGACAATCGTCCTCCAATGAAACCCACCTGAACAAAACACAAACGCTATGTGTTTGTTTATTTGGCCGAAACGCTAGGCGTATTAGTGGCTTTAGGTATTGTATGTACTAGCGCTATCTATAAATCCAACATTATGTTTGTAACTCCTCCTCAATGTATGTATTTTTACTTGAATAAAAATTTGAATTTGAAAGTACACCCCCCTCCCCACATACGACCGCAAACTATTTAGCATGGGTGGCACACGCACAATGAAACACAGGTTTGTAAATTGAGTACCTCTTAAATGAGCCAGAGACATTAGGAAGAACTTTTTCAGTGTCAGAGTACTTAATAAATGGAATGCATTAGGCAGATATGTGGTGGAGGCTGACTCCATACCCTGGTTCAAATGTAGATATGATAGAGCCCAGTAGGCTCAGGAATCTGTACTCCGAAATTAACGAATGAGAGACGGAACTAAAGAGCAGAAGCTTAACCCCGAGCGGACAGCACGCTGGACTTGTGATCCTGTGGTCCCGGTTCGATCCCGGGCGCCGGCAAGAAACAATGGGCAGAATTTCTTTCACCCTATGCCCCTGTTACCTAGCAGTAAAATAGTACCTAGGAGTTAGTCAGCTGTCATGGGCTGCTTCCTGGGAGTGGAGGCCTGGTCGAGGACCGGGCCGCGGGGACACTAAAGCCCCCGAAATCATCTCAAGATAACCTCAAGATAACCCCCCCCCCCCGCAAGCACATCTAGGCAAGTACACAACCCAAGAAAATAATTTCCTATTTTCCATCCCATCAATTGCCTTACGGAATTGTCATTAAGGAGGTTAATCACCATGTGTCGGAGGCCAGGAGCTGAAGCTAAATCCCATCAGGGGAATCTATTACAATATACCTATTTACCCATACTAACCCCGACGCCCTCTGCTAGATTTACACAGTATTAAAAATCACCAAAGCATATACCGCTCAGTACAGAGGGGGAAATAGCACTGTTATTATTGAAATTCAAGTCAGTTTCCCCGTACTACGAAAAACGTGTAAAAAATAATATTTTGCACTGGTGTACATTTCCGGTGGGCTAGTTCCTCTGCCTATGTTTCTGTTCATCAATACCTGTGTGAACGTTACAGGCAGGAACATAAACAATCGCAGTATTGTGGTGCATAGACCACACACACACACACACACACACACACACACACACACACACACACACACACACACACACACACACACACACACATTCATAATTTTAAAAGTAGATACGATAGGGAAATAGGTCAGAAGTCATTGCATTAGACAACCGACGGCTAGGAAGCCGGGGTCCATGAGGTAATACTCGATCCTGCAGGCACAAATAGGTGAGTACTAATAGCTTCGTTACGTATTAAAAAAAAAAAACGCTTCTGCTTGAACAGTTTTCGTGACAGTCGTTACGATTCTCAATAGACTTTACATCTATGACAGGACGTTTGCCCAAGACGTAATTTCAAATGTACTCCCAGGAATTGATTAAGAAATGCCCAGCTGTTTACTTAAGAATTACAGCACACAAGTAGCAGGAAAACTACACACACACACACACTATACGACAAGTGCTTATCATATAAAATTTACTGATCTTACACAGAATATGGATTATCATTAGTGGTTTAGCTGAACTCTTGGCGTAGTAAATCCTCCCCTTAAATTATATACGGTGTTCAACCCGTCCTCTTTACCGCACATCGCATTTTGACTTTACCTGAGGGCAAAAACTGTCGTACTAGAAAATGATAGGGCTGGCGAAATTGACATAATGTCCCGTTTTCTGTTGGTGGGTCCCCCTGGTTACTTAGGATAAGGCACTTTAGTACAACAGTTTCTTGACAGTGAATGGCAGCATTATCCTCACTCTAATAAGACCTAATTGAATTCCTCTGATTAGGCAAAATTGTAATCCACTTTTGTCAATAAAGATGTTAATAATAATAATAAAAAGAACGGACTATTTTAACACTTGTTTTCCCCGTCCGCTATTTGGGTCTGTTGTGTCTCCTCTTTCCCGCCTAGACGCTGACGCTCGCCCCAGAATACAAAATGTTTACACAGTTTGAAAGCTCTGAATATTTAATCCCTTAATATTGTCTCTTGTACAAAAAGTAAAAAAAAAGTATACTTTTCGTTAGCTGTTTCTAAATAACTTATAAGTTACAGTAAATAGGCAAGAACAGGTGGGTTCTACTTGTAAAACAGGAGGGCTCTACTTGTCTCAGCGGAGGGTTTGGCTCACATGCGGCCTGCCCCAACCCGTCCTCTTAAAATTACGTCGCTTTGGCGCCTAGTTGAGTCTAAAACAATGAAACAAAATTGAATTATAATTAAGTATATAAGGTTCGTGGTAATAGTCATTTAGGCATGGCTTGAATTGCCAAATTGTGCCTTCATGGGTTGAGCTTCGGCTCTTTGGTCTCGCCTCTCAGCCTTCAAGCTACTCGTGCATAGAACTCAGAACTCACTTAGGCTCTGTTATATCTACATTTTAGTACATTCTATCTGTTCACTACACTGTTCCCCATTTGGGAACGTAGTTTCCTCCTGTGTGTAATCCCTCGTTCGTGGACTACCATTCTCTTTAACCCTGTTTATGTAAGACAGAAGATTATGTCTGCTCGTTACCATCGTAAATGCATTACAATCACCTTCTGTGGTTGAGTGCTTAGTAGTTCACTGTATGTAGGCGAACGGAGCTTTAACCCTGTCCATGGAAGACAGAAGAAAACGTATATACGCTTGTTAACATTGTATAAATACATGGGCCCATCTGTAGCGGAAAATAAACTTAGAAGAAATATTTAAAAAATAAATAATAAAGAAATAAACCTTCCTAAATATTTTCACCTTGTCATTAATTCCCATATTGGCCTCCAAGTTGGCTCCACTTTCTCTCTCCCCCTCTCTGTTTCTCTCATTCCCTTCTCTCCCTCTCACCTGCTCTTCCCCTCATTCCTTCTGGTCCACTTCCACTTGTTCTCACTGGCTCTTGGCAGTAGCCGGTTGCGTTGATTGGCTTCTTAGACTCTGAATCTTCATTAAGTTCTTTTCGTGATTAGCAAATCTCGACCACCGAAGCCCCCGACAATTTCCCGAAAAGGAAGACAGTTTTACTTGAGCGACACGATGAAGTAACAAGAGAGAGGATGATCTAGAAGAGCGGAAAGAGTGAGCTAGAGAGTGCAAGAGTTAAGAGTGAGCTAGAGAGCGCAAGAGTTAAAGTTCTGTATGAGATCTTCTCAGTTTATTCACGTCTTCAGCAGTGCATTGTTGCTTGGCCGTAGTCATGGGCACCAGAATATCCCCATTGAAGGAGCAAAGGTGCAACAGGTACTCTGAGAGAGAACTCTTATCAACATCAGAGGCCCGAGACTGTTCAACACGCTTCCACTACACATAAGGGACATAACTGGCCGACCCTTCACAGTGTTCAAGAGAGAACTCGATAAGCACCTCCAAAGGATACCTGATCAACCAAGCTGTGATTCATACATCAGGCTGCGAGCAGCCTCGTCCAACAGCCTGGTTGACCAGTCCAGCAACGAGGAGGCCTGGTCGACGACCGGGCCGCGGGGACGCTATGCCCCGAAAACACCTCAAGGTTACCAGTCGTGGACCTTAACATGACCCGATGGGAAATTACCAAAGGACCCGAGGAGGGAAACATCACATTTCCTGAGGAAAACTTCAAAGGACTTGAGGGGAAGACGCCACAGGATTTGAGGATAAAAACTGCACAGGACCCGAAGAGAAAACTGCACAGGACCTTGGGGGAAACCGCCACTTCCTCTCGGAACTGAATTGCAACTGTTAAGAGCCGGATCGATGAAGACTGACAATAGCAAATATGACTTCTCGAAGGAAAAAATATATGGGGCAGGGTTGAATATTATTTGATAAAGGAGCATATCAGTCAGTAAATGGTATATCATTCGATTAAGGGGGGGATTAATCACCATTTTTTATACGGCAGAAATCTTATTTACTGAAGAGAAATATCTATTTGGCGCGGAAAATCCATTTCTTCTGGCAGAGAACACCATAATTTGATGGCGAAAAATATAATGTTGAGAAGAAATGTCATTTGACATCGGGGTAATACTATCTGTAGAAAGGGAAGTATCCACAGACCGAGCAAGGGGGGGTGGGGGAAATATTATCTGTGGAGACGAGAATACTTACTGAGGAAATATTTTGATATGAGCTTCCTACCCCTTTTCGTGGTATTCTTCATCCTCACCTTCCCGCGGTAAACTCTCACGTTATTGGTTTACTGGTCTACCTTGTCCTCACCGTGCACTGCAAATTGACGCTAGCCACAACGTGAAAATTCCAGTGTTTTATTGATTTCAGAGTCCCGTAATGTGACGGTTTGGCCTCGATAAGGCTAGGTGGGGGGGGGGGAGTAGAGGTTCTGATACCTTTAATTAGGCAACAATTAGGAGCAGGCCTGGTCGAGGACCGGACCGCTGGGACGCTAAGCCCCGAAATCATCTCAAGATACCCATTAATAACCTGACTCGGCCAATCACGCGACCCAATCCTTCATTTGGTTCAATAATTCTCGCCTTCCCTTTTCTTTATCCCTATTTTCCTCTTTCCTTTTCATCCTATTCACCTTTTTTGTTTTTCTCAACCTTCTTTTCCGGGTCCCCGCTCCACCCTCCTCCTCCTCCTCCCCTTTCTAAGAATCGCCTTCTTCCCCCTCTCCGAGAATTGCCTCTTCGTCGTAATCGTCATGACGAACCTTCCAGGCAACAAGAAAGGGTCATATTCAGTGGTTTCCGTCTCCTCCCCCCCCCCTCCCACACACACACACCGGCCGACAACAGCCTGGTGGTGTAAACATCTCATATGGTGAGGAGTGTTTGTGTGTGTGTGTGTGTGTGTGTGTGTGTGTGTGTGTGTGTGTGTGTGTGTGTGTGTGTGTGTGTGTGTGTGTGTGTGTGTGTGTGTGTGTTTGTGTGTGTACTCACCTATTTGTGCTTGCGGGGGTTGAGCTTTGGCTCTTTGGTCCCGCCTCTTAACAGTCAATCAACTGGTGTACAGAATCCTGAGTCCATTGGGCTCTATCATATCTACACTTGAAACTGTGTATGGAGTCAGCCTCCACCACATCACTTCCTAATGCATTCCATTTGTCAACCACTCTGACACTAAAAAAGTTATTTCTATTATCTCTGTGACTCATTTGGGCACTCAGTTTCCACCTGAGTCCCCTAGTGCGTGTGCGTCTTGTGTTAAATAGCATGTCCTTATCTACCCTACCAATTCCTCAGAATCTTGTATGTGGTGATCATGCCCCTCCCCCCTAACTCTTCTGTCTTCCAGCGAGGTGAGGTTTAATTCCCGTAGTCTCTCCTCATAGCTCATACCTCTCAGCTGGGGTACTAGTCCGGTGGCAAACCTTTGAACCTTTGAACCTGTGTATGTATGTATGTATGTGTGTGTGTGTGTGTGTGTGTGTGTACTTCCTTGTTCCCTTCCCTCCCCCTCTTTCTGTCTACCCCTAAGTGTTCTTGTCTCCAATTTACTGCTAGCTCTCCGTCTCTACCAATATAACACGACTCCCCCTACCTCCCCATCCTCCCCAAAGCCCCCCCCCCCCTTCTCTCTACCAAGCCGCCCCTCTCTCTCTCTCGCCCCCTCACACTGCCAAAGGGGGGGTGTGCAGGGGCGCTTTCCCCTAAGAGACCTGAATCTTTTTATACATTCAAGACCCTTTGTTTCATCTCATTCAAATCTTCGCTCCTCCCATCTCCTCCACTCTCCTACCTCTCCCTCTCTTTCTCTCACTCATCCGCCCTCTCTCTGTCTTTCATTCACCTTCTCTCATCTTCTCCCTTATCCCCCCTTTCACACTTCTTCTCACCGTCTCTCTTCAGCATCCGTCAAGGCTCACTACACCCGCTTGTGTAAAGATTTAAAACCTAAGAATCCATCCAGTTTAAGTCGAGGGAAAGAAGGAGTTTTACTCTCTCTTGGCACTTAGTCTTGCTTATATCTCAGATGTTAGAGAACGTGACCATCGACTACTGAATACCCAGCAACGTGACGTATCTATGATTGTGTGCCTGGCGTGTCCAGGGACGCGGGTTCGATCCCAATGTATGATCCCAATATTTTCTCAACGTTAACTCTGTATAGGATTGTGCAGCTTCTGCTGGCATACTGTGCGGCCTGTGTATGCTGCCCGGCCTGTGTATGCTGTCCGGCCTGTGTATGCTGCCCGGCCTGTGTATGCTGCCCGGCCTGTGTATGCTGTCCGGCCTGTGTATGCTGCCCGGCCTGTGTATGCTGCCCGGCCTGTGTATGCTGCCCGGCCTGTGTATGCTGCCCGGCCTGTGTATGCTGCCCGGCCTGTGTATGCTGTCCGGCCTGTGTATGCTGTCCGGCCTGTGTATGCTGCCCGGCCTGTGTATGATGCCCGGCCTGTGTATGCTGCCCGGCCTCAGGTTAGTTCATTAAAGAACTAAGTATACGTGAGTGCATTTTACTACTAGTTAGATAATGTATGTATGACCTGGGTCTCGTGATTATGAGTAGTCACCATCATGGTTTAAACCACCTAGATACACTTACCTAAGTTTATTACTTATTAAGGCTCGTTTAACAGAGATCTATCTTGAGGTTATCTTGAGATGATTTCGGGGCTTTTTAGTGTCCCCGCGGCCCGGTCCTCGACCAGACCTCCACCCCCAGGAAGCAGCCCGTGACAGCTGACTAACTCCCAGGTACCTATTTACTGCTAGGTAACAGGGGCATTCAGGGTGAAAGAAACTTTGCCCATTTGTTTCTGCCTCGTGCGGGAATCGAACCCGCGACACAGAATTACGAGTCCTGCGCGCTATCCACCAGGCTACGAAGCCCCGAGATTCTCAAATTATTACAATCTTATTTTATACCCAGACTATAAAATGATATCCTCAGGCTAATACACTGAAGAAATTAGTACAAACTACTACTAACCTAACTATGCTGAACAAGGTTACCAAGTACATTCAAACACTGAATAAACTTAAAAGACCTTTTGCAACAATTACGATAATGCAAAAAAATGGACTTTGATATGATTACCAGGAAACACATACCCTCTGAAGACTAGTTATTGGCCAGAATAAGTTAATGCTGCAAGATACTTTGGCTGATTGTCTCAAAAGTCAGAAAACGGCGCGTCATTATCACCTAACCTAACCTAACCTAACCTAACATAACCGAACATAACCTAATCTAACATAACCTAACCTAACATAACCTAACCTAACATAACCTAACCTAACCTCTGAGCCAAAAACTAACCTCCAGACCAGCCAATGTAATCAATATTGAGCATTAATTTACCCCCCCCAATCACTTGCCTGTTGCTGTTATACTGTGTCCAATGTTACTGTTTAAGATTCAGCTACTGGGAACACAACGTTTCAAGTAGCACGGGCTATGGTGAGCCCGTAGTGGACTTACCTGGCACAGGAGCGGGGATGTAACTGGCTACTGTGTTCAGTTTATTAAAAGATTATCATATCTGTGTTGTTTCGGCAGTAAATGTTACCCGACATTGCTCCAGGACAGACAGCTTCAAAACATTGATTAATCTCATCCCAGATAGACAGCATGTCCTCACAATGACCATTCACCTTCAAAACATTGACCGATCTCCAGCTTACAAAGCATTGTCATCTCCCAAAGGTGAAAGAAGAGCATAGGTCTGAACATCTGTATGAGGACCAGACTACACACTAGAAGGTGAAGGGACGACGACGTTTCGACAATCGACTTTTCGGTCCAGGACGGACCGAAACGTCGTCGTCCCTTCACCTTCTAGTGTGTGGTCTGGTCAACATACTTTAGCCACGTTATTGTGACTCATCGCCTGCACACCTGTATAGGCCTCAGGCTCAGAAATGACGTTTAAAATATATGTATGAAGTATTGGAGCCCCGAGTAAGCTATTTTTTGTACTCTTTTTGTATAGCGTCCGTTAAAAAATAAAGCTAAAAATAAATTCAAATGTATTATTATCAACATAAATCTAACAGCTTTTCCAGTTTATCCAAATTCACTACTACGAAAGTTTATTTTTTGTTGCACTATCCCGACAGATTTGTACTTTCACCCACGCCGTTACGATCAGTTCCTCCCATTTCAGGCGGATGGTCTGACAGGCGACCAGGTGCAACAAGTTGCTGGATCAGGTCAAATGTTCTGTAATGTATGAACAGTATATATATATGGGCTCGATCTCCCACATAGCTGCCAAATGTAAATAAATAATAAATAAATAAATAAATGTTTATTTAGGTAAGGTACATACATACAAGAGATTTTACAAAGTTTGTTGGATTAATAGATAGGGCTAGTACATACAATGCCTAAAGCCACTATTACGCAAAGCGTTTCGGGCAGAGGGTACTACCAAAGGGTACTACCAGAGGGTACTACCAGAGGGTACTACTACTTTGTACCACCAAAACAGGAGGCCGGGTTGCATCTACAGTGACAACCGGTTTGTACTGTATTGGTTACATCCTGGCTCTTCCCATGTCTGTGATGGACAGGCTTGACAGAGTTGAAGGATAGGCATGTCAACTGGTCCAAGCAATCTCCTAGCAATTTCAGGTTGGCCTTGTTTGCTTGTCCCTGTTAGGTGACACAGGTAAAAGATTTATGTTGTTTCTGTTGAACTCTGATGTAGCAGTTCACTGGACCAGAAACTTGCGGTCTATTGAAAATCAGCCTTTCAACCTTGTTTCATTAAATTTCCTTTTGCAAGATTCTAGACTGAATTCTGTCCTCTGAGAAGTATGCTTTAACGGTCTATAAC
Source organism: Procambarus clarkii (assembly GCF_040958095.1). Lineage (NCBI taxonomy): Eukaryota > Metazoa > Arthropoda > Malacostraca > Decapoda > Cambaridae > Procambarus > Procambarus clarkii. Next base: position 12,367,652 of record NC_091197.1, on the reverse strand, counting down.
AAGGAACCAGCTTCGTAAACTCAATTATCAGTGCAATGTATTTACTTACGAGCCGGGACAGGCAGCCTAGAGAGCTAATTACATTGTTTCGTATTGTATTTAAGGCCGATAAACCGCGGGAAGTTCATCAAGGCCACGAAAATACCTTACTGACCAACCATCAAGTATAATTTTGTCCTTAATTCAAGGACTAAACCGTATACGGACCGAGAAATATGGAACAATGCCTACCCCTTGCAATTACACTTCGTACAGTCAAGCTTAATAACACCTGTTACTGGCACCTGAATTCTGTCGCATATACTCTTAAGCAATATAGGTGATCAGAGCACCTGTTCACAAACTCCTGTATATGACATCCCAGATTATGAATCGCAGATCGAATATGCGAGGAGAATAGGCATTTGTTGTTGTTGTATAAAAATTCGCTGCTTGGAACAAAAAATTCCGAGCAGCACGGGCTATGGTGAGCCCGTAGAATATAGGCATTGCAATTTGTTGCAGAGTTAATATTGTTCAGCACTGTTCTGATCTGTATCCAGTTAGAGAGGACTGTATATAGCTTGCACACGCCACTGGAGAAACCCAAGGGTTATACACAGCCTACATTGTTTAAATATGCTTTACAACATTATCATATAACTGGTCACGTATAGGCTTGCTTAAGTGCTGCTCAAGTCCTTTACTCCTTAACGGAGTCTCTTGTACATTCACGACGAATAATTCAGGTTTTAAACAATTCTCGGAGGACCTGACTAGTATCACCTGACCACCATATGGACTCCTGGAATGTTGATGAAATTACTTGATGGGGTACCCGGAAGTGCCCGGGTCTTTTTTCCTCTCTCCTATTCTCCCCTTTCTCTCCCAACCTCCCTCACCCCTCTTCCCCTATCTCACTTCTCATGTCCCCCACTCCACTCCCCTCCCGACATCCCCATCTGAAAAACTGGCAACGCAAGTTTTGAGTCAACACATTTCAGACAATGAAAATCTCAAGGGGTTGCTATAGTAGCGGATATTTCTTAAAAGAATGGCAGTGGGGCCGACCTCCCAACTAGCCTATGACTCTCCCATACCATCCTCTCCTACACCATGTTTTATCTTGAAAAGTCGAGTGAGGCTATCCCATGGCGTCCGGCCTTTTATAGATTTAGATTGCATACGCCTCTACAAGAGGTGATCAATAGGTAACGTAACGAGAGAACGACCTCGGTACGACCTCGGAATGATCAATAAAATATTGAAATGACCTAGACGGACACAATCTGATAATAAAGTTTATCAGAACATCATAGTTATACAGCAACATTTACCATCCGATAAAATATTCGCCGATTAGAGCCTCTTGGACAATCAGAAACACTCATGTAAACAAACCATGTAAACATATCAAACAATGGCGGGTAAATTTTGACACATCATCTTCTTGTAGACCTGTATTACTTGTGTATGGAGGGGAAGGAAGGTGGGCCAGGCCGCTTGGGAGCCGGTCGGCCGAGCGGACAGCACGCTGGACTTGTGATTCTGTGGTCTTGGGTTCGATCCCAGGCGCCGGCGAGAAACAATGGGCACAGTTTGTTTCACCCTATGCCCCTGTTACCTAGCAGTAAAATAGGTACCTGGGTGTTAGTCAGCTGTCACGGGCTGCTTTTCCCTGGGGGTGGAGGCCTGGTCGAGGACCGGGCCGCGGGGACACTAAAAAAAAACCGAAATCATCTCAAGATAACCTCAAGATAACCTCAAGATAGGCCAGCGAGGGCGGCTGTGAGGCCCAAGACACCGCCAGAAGCTCATCTTATCTCAGCCAAGTTGGCAACAGTCTCTCCTTCCTTCCTTTTAACTTTCCCGTTAACAGATGAGCTCAACTTGAGGGAGTCATCAGAGCGCAAGAACACACTGTCCTCTGGAGGAAATTTCGGAACTCGTGTTTGAGAATTTTGTGGCAAAAAACTTCCTGGACATTTTCCTAAATTAAAAAGAAAAGCATTTTCTAATTTATGAGATTTTTTTTTAAAAGCACTCGGTTGAATGGGTCTCGTTTTATGCAGGTCGGCGTTCAATCCCTGACCGTCTATGTAGTTGGGGACCATTCCTTTCCCCCCGTCCCGTCCCAAATCTTTATCTGATCCCTTCCCAGTGCTATATAGCCGTAATGACTTGGTGCTTTCTCCTGATATTTCCCTTCCCCTTCGGTCATTTCAGCTCTAGTTTCTCTGCAGCGGGTTACAGAAACATTGCTACAGCTCTAATACCAAATACAGAATTGGAATGTTCTCGAAGTTGGTGCGAAAGTGAAGCAGATATTGCTAGTAAAGGCAGTAGTTACACACATGTGATCTGAATCACATATATTGGCGAGGCAAGAAGTTTGTGTGTGTGTGTGTGTGTGTGTGTGTGTGTGTGTGTACACACACACACACACACACACACACACACACACACACACACACACACACACACACACACACAGGTATGCATGCACACTATCTCACCTGCCCCTGACGGCTTCTGCTCACTTACCTGAAAAGAAATAAGATACAAAAATTTAATATAAAAAAGTATAATTATTAACTGCCTAGTATAGTACCAACTAGTTACTAGTAGTGCACTAGGTAACACTATCTAGTGTTCTGACCTGTGTCAGAACACGTCTATGTTTTAAAATAAATGGTAGTTAAATATTCCAGGAATAATTGCAATGGTTAACAATTGTAAAGTTAATTGTACTAATTATTGTTTAATATAATTTAATATATGTGTTCATATGTTGCAAGGATGTTAAATTAGAGATAAATGTCCTGGAAATGAAGCCAAGGAGTAAAGCATAAAATCACTATTACAAAGACTGTATTCGATATATCCCCCCCCCCAACCCCCTCAACATGCAATTACAAATGTTATGTTGTTCATTTTGTAATGAAAATAAGAGATTGGGTAACTTCGCACATATATATTTTATATTGCCATTTGCCAAAGCAAAATTGGTAGAGAAAATTATGAATAGATTCTGGCATTAACATATCCTACTCTGGTTATAGGGGCTGTGAGAGGGTGACACCTGTCTTCTGTACGTGGGTTGTGTGTGACACCTGTCTTCTGTACGTGGGTTGTGTGTGACACCTGTCTTCTCTACGTGGGTTGTGTGTGACACCTGTCAAAATAGGTTGTATGAGTGCGCACATGGTTCTGTCTGGGGGGGGGGGGTTATATGATAGCGTGACCGGCTTGTTTGATCTTTACTAAAGTCAAGTGGGAAGGTTCACATTTCAGTTCCAACTCTCTTCACCAAGCCACGCACACACACACACACACATACATACACACATACACACACACACACACACACACACACACACACACACACACACACACACACACACACACACACACACACACACACACACACTGCTGGGCTTAGCTGACTGTTGGTACCAAGACTATTAAATATGTGCATAGGTGACATACTTAACATAATAGATACCCTTAAAAAGATTCATAGAAAACACCGACCTTACCTAACCTTGTTAGTATCTTAAGATAAGCATCTTATTGCTTCGTAATTACAATTATTACCTAACCTATAATAGGTATATGTTAAGTAATAATTGTAATTACGAAGCAATAAGATGCTTATCTTAAGATACTAACAAGGTTAGGTAAGGTCGGTGTTTTCTATGAATCTTTTTAAGGGTATCTATTATGTTTAGTATATCACCTATGCACGTAGTTAATAAGTCAATATTGACTACGAATTTGCGAGAACGGGTTGAAGACTCGCTATACACAAACGTGAAACAGCAGGTGTGTTGTTCCAGAGGAGCACCTGCCGTAACATACATGCATACACCTGCTTGCCTGCCTGCCTGCCTGCCCGCTCTCACCCACGCTCAGTTCCCTTGTGTAGTTGAGTTATTAAATCATTAATCATCCAATCATACTACCCCCCTCTCACCGCCCACTAATCATCCCCATACCAATCACTAATCATCTTCACACCAATTTCTCCTTCGTTATCACCAACATTCCTTCTCTCTCTCTCTCTCTCTCTCTCTCTCTCTCTCTCTCTCCCTCTCTCTCCTCTCTCTCTCTCTCTCGATCCCTCTCTCTCTCTCTCTCCCTCTCTCTCTCTCTCTCCCTCTCTCTCTCTCTCTCCCTCTCTCTCTCTCTCCCTCTCTCTCTCTCTCCCTCTCTCTCTCTCTCCCTCTCTCTCTCTCTCTCTCCCTCTCTCTCTCTCTCCCTCTCTCTCTCTCTCCCTCTCTCTCTCTCTCCCTCTCTCTCTCTCTCCCTCTCTCTCTCTCCCCTCCCTTTTCAACGTACCGCTGCCTCCAATTTCCATTCTCCACCCGAAACTTTCCCCTTGATATCCTCCCTCTCCTCTCCCCTCTCACCATCAGCAGTAACTACTCTCCCCTCGCCTGAGGATAGCGGTACGAGAGGAAATAAGTCACGAGTCCTGTTGCTACTGGTGCTTAGAGAGGCCCCAGCTTACAGAGGGGCAGCTTACAGAGGGGCAGCTTACAGAGGGGCAGCTTACAGAGGGGCAGCTTACAGAGTGGCAGCTTACAGAGTGACAGCTTACAGATTGGGCAGCTTACAGAGGGGCAGCTTACAGAGTGGGCAGCTTATGGAGTGGGCAGCTTACAGAGTGGGCAGCTTACAGAGTGGGCAGCTTACAGAGTGGGCAGCTTACAGAGTGGCAGCTTACAGAGTGACAGCTTACAGATTGGGCAGCTTACAGAGGGGCAGCTTACAGAGTGGCAGCTTACAGAGTGACAGCTTACAGAGTGGGCAGCTTACAGAGGGGCAGCTTACAGAGTGACAGCTTACAGAGGGGGCAGCTTACAGAGGGGCAGCTTACAGAGTGGCAGCTTACAGAGTGGCAGCTTACAGAGGGGCAGCTTACAGAGTGGGCAGCTTACAGAGGGGCAGCTTACAGAGTGACAGCTTACAGAGGGGGCAGCTTACAGAGTGGCAGCTTACAGAGGGGGCAGCTTACAGAGTGGCAGCTTACAGAGTGGCCAGCTTACAGAGGGGCAGCTTACAGAGGGGCAGCTTACAGAGTGGGCAGCTTACAGAGTGGCAGCTTACAAAGTGGTAGCTTACAGAGTGGCAGCTTACAGAGTGGCAGCTTACAGAGTGGCAGCTTACAGAGTGGCAGCTTACAGAGGGGCAGCTTACAGAGGGGCAGCTTACAGAGTGGCCAGCTTACAGAGTGGCAGCTTACAAAGTGGTAGCTTACAGAGTGGCAGCTTACAGAGTGGCAGCTTACAGAGGGGGCAGCTTACAGAGTGGCAGCTTACAGAGTGGCAGCTTACAGAGGGGCAGCTTACAGAGGGGCAGCTTACAGAGTGGCCAGCTTACAGAGGGGCAGCTTACAGAGTGACAGCTTACAGAGTGGGCAGCTTACAGAGGGGCAGCTTACAGAGGGGCAGCTTACAGAGTGGCCAGCTTACAGAGTGGCAGCTTACAGAGTGACAACTTACGGAGTGGGCAGCTTACAGAGGGGCAGCTTACAGAGTGGGCAGCTTACAGAGGGGCAGCTTACAGAGTGGGCAGCTTACAGAGTGGGCAGCTTACAGAGGGGCAGCTTACAGAGTGGCAGCTTACAGAGGGGGCAGCTTACAGAGGGGCAGCTTACAGAGTGGCAGCTTACAGAGTGGCAGCTTACAGAGTGGCAGCTTACAGAGTGGCAGCTTACAGAGTGGCAGCTTACAGAGTGGCAGCTTACAGAGGGGCAGCTTACAGAGTGGCAGCTTACAGAGTGGCAGCTTACAGAGTGGCAGCTTACAGAGTGGCAGCTTACAGAGTGGCAGCTTACAGAGGGTCAGGACTCCAGCAAGAGCATAACTAAGCAATCATGCAGAAGCAACAGTCACGACACCTACTGAAGAACACTGAGGAAGGGGGAAGGGGAGGAGGTGTGAGATTTACATAAACAAACTATAATAGACACCCAGGAGTCAGGCAACTGTTGTGGCTTGCATCCCGTGTAGGGGGGGGGAGGAGAAGATGGCCTAGAGGGCCCCCCCCTCAATAAACCACAATGCAGGCTTCCTGTCCCCCAACTACGAGACTGTTTATAAGATTTCGTCAACTTCCTTTCAAGCAACAAAGGGACACAAAATATATTTTTTCAATCAAGCTGACTTTTTCAGTGACAATTGACAAGGTTAATTTCGTCTGCCTAATTTGGGATAGTTAAAAAATATATACCAATTGAAGGGTGTTATCGTTGTGTCCGGTCACCAGCGGTGGTGGTACCGGTGATGATGGGACCGTGAAAATGGTAAGGTTGGGTAATGTTTGAGTAGGAAAGAGACAGGTTAGAGGATCAGGGGGGGGGGCAGGGACGATGGTAGGAGGGAGGGGGGTGGGAGGGTGGAGAGGAAAAGGGGGGGGGGCCGTCTGGAGAAGGGGGAGGTAGGAGGAGCTTAAAAAATGAAAGGAAGAGCTTTAAAAGTTACCGCGCAAGGCAGCCCAGAGCCTCCCCTCACACCCCCTTCCCCTCTTCCCTCTTGCCTGCCTTTCTCGCCAAAAGTGAAGTAAAGGGAAGGGGTGTAAGACCACCCTAAGAGGATTAGATTATACGTTCGGTAGTGGCGACATGTTCTAATCTATAACTACCCACCCCCTCATCCCTCCCTCCCTCTCTCTCCCCATCTCTCTCCCCCCCCTCCCTCCCTTCCACCCCCTCCCCCTTAAAAAAAGCACATTTCCTACTTGCACAAGAGCTTAACATCGGCTCGAACTTTATAACACGGAATACCTGTCGACAACCCGTCCTCGACTCGAGTCCATTCCATCCAGCGGTCGACCCCACAGACCCATTCGTAAATTTTAACACGCTGTTCATTCCAAACAGGAAATTTTCTCAAACATATATTATCATAATATATTAGCATATTGTTCATATATAGGCAAAGGTTAGGTTAGGCTAGGTGTTTAGGTTCTGTTGGCGATTATTTGTATTTGTAGTACGTGGGTGAAGCATTTACACCGTTGTGTTTCGAACAACAGTCGTCAGTAAGACGACGACTTTCAGTAAGGAAGTTCCAACACTTCCGGAAGCACTTGTTCCGGAAGTGTTTGAACGTCAACAGTTGTGAGTCGTGTGTAAACCGTATTTCATTCATAAACAGAGGGTTTGGCGGGTGGCATGGAATCACTTTTGGGTGTTTGGAGGATGGGCTGGTGTTTGGAGGACGGGCTGGAGTTTGGAGGACGGGCTCGTGTTTGGAGGACGGGCTCGTGTTTGGAGGACGGGCTGGTGTTTGGAGGACGGGCTGGTGTTTGGAGGACGGGCTGGTGTTTGGAGAACGGGCTGGTGTTTGGAGGACGGGCTGGTGTTTGGAGAACGGGCTGGTGTTTGGAGGACGGGCTGGTGTTTGGAGGACGGGCTGGTGTTTGGAGGACGGGCTGGTGTTTGGAGGACGGGCTGGTGTATGGAGGACGGGCTGGTGTTTGGAGGACGGGCTGGTGTTTGGAGGACGGGCTGGTGTTTGGAGAACGGGCTGGTGTCGAAGGTGGAAGTTAATGGTGTTCATTTCCTCATGTATGAACCCTTCATGGGTTCATTTTAAGGGGCAGCGTTCATTCCCTTCGGAAATTTGAACCTTCGAGAGGATAATTTTTTAAAGCGCGGAACATGGATGTTATTGATAGTTAATTTTATGTATTGATTCTGTTAATGAGTTCATTTGTTTAAATTAATTTCCACTGAAATCTCCACACAAACGCTTTTTATAGCTGTTTAGCTTTTTTTTAATTAAATTTGAATGGAATACTTTTGTATATAGCAATCTACTTCGCAACAAAGAATTTATTGAAAAGTTTATTCAACATTTAATAAAATATCAAACTAGACGTTTTTAAATCCTGGTGAGCCTGAAGGAACGACAGTTATCTTACAGGTTTTCTGCTTCTTCCCTACATTAGCCCCCCCCTTCACCCCCCCCCCCCCTCCACACACACACACACACACACACACACACACACACACACACACACACACACACACACACACAAACACACAAGAACAGATGCTCTTTACAAAAAATTCCCCATTTTAGACCCGCAAGATAATCTAATTTTAGGGGGTTGGTAAACGTGAAATCTTCTTGTTTGATAAAAGTTGTTCACTTGAGACAGTTAAGCAAGTCCCAGCTGTGTCTGGGTACAAGTGACAGGATGAACAACCCAGCGGGTTTTCTTCCTATTGGGGAGTGTTGTACACGCTGCTATGGCGGTGTGTCCACTCACAGGATGAGTGGCGCTGCCCAATACTGTCACTATGGCGGTGTGTCCACTCACAGGATGAGTAACGCTGCCCAAGTTCAAGTTCAAGTATGTTTATTGAGATAAGCAATAAATACATCTCAAAGGGATAGAGTAGCTTAGGCTATATCTACCCCCCCCCCCCCCCCCAACGCTGCCCAATACTGTCACCATGGCGGTGTGTCCACTCACAGGATGAGCAACTCTGCCCAATAAACTTGCTTTTCGGGGCAAATTTATACAAACTTAAAAAAAATCACAGAGAACAACAGTAATTTTACACTTTGGTAAATCGTAAAATTAGTTCTTTATTTCTTTAGTAAGACCACTGCAGACGAACGGAGCCACCTTCCCACGGTACTCTAATTTCATGCAACATTAAATAAATCTTGTCATACATTTAAGATACAGCAAAGGCTGGCTAGACCAGACTTTAATATGAGCCGAGGTAAGAAAACCCGCTCCTAGCGTGTACAATACATGGGAAAGAAATCCCATCCCTAATCCTGTTAAATCCCTTCACTGTCAGTGCAAAAAATAGAACAAGGCGAAGGGTGTGGGTGAGAGAGAGAGAGGAGAGAGAGAGAGAGGAGAGGAGAGAGAGAGAGAGGAGAGGAGAGGAGAGGAGAGAGAGAGAGAGAAAGAGAGAGAGAGAGAGAGAGAGAGAGAGAGAGAGAGAGAGAGAGAGAGAGAGAGAGAGAGAGAGAGAGAGAGAGAGAGAGAGAGCACACATGTGGGGAGGTAGATGGGTGCAGGGAGTGAGGGAGGGGGATATGACAGTAAGGAACAATATGTAAGCAGCGCTGCACCGCGAATCTCTGGCCATAAACACACACGCTGTGTAAACACACTTAAAGGGGAATTGTGCAAGAACGGATTTGCCAACCTCCGAGGTCTTATGGGCAGACTCTAACCACCAGCACCACCACCAGCGCTGCTCCCTCCGACCACACCACCTACCTCGGGGTGGGATGGGAGAGCAGACACACACACAGGTGGGAAAGGTGAGGCGGAAGAGGAGGGTGGGAGCGAGCAAGGTTGTATGACGGTAAGGAGCAAAGTTGCAAGCAGTATTGCATTGTGTAAGGACGTATTTGCCAACCTCTACAAGGTCTTACAGGTCTCCATTCTCCTCTGCTACAAAATTATACAAAATTTAGTACATTTTACCGTCAAAATGTTTGCTGTAACTGAATTATTATGTGTGAAAAATGTAAGGAGTGTCCCCCCCCCCACACCCACCATGACAGAGCGAGTACTGAGACTTCTGACTCATCCAGGGTGTAGTGGATGAGGGTGGGGGTAGTGTGGACCATGGGTCTCCAGGGTGATAGGGTGACCACCCCTGCATGGGGGTGTCTACCGGGATGGGGAAAGTGGGTAGGGGTGCAGGACCCGAGCCATGCCATAGTGAGTCGGGCTCAGACCAAAGCTATAACCCGTGAATACGAAATGTCACTAAAGGCATCAAGCGAAGGTTAAAGGCCCCCTCAAAAAAATCAGGAATTAACTCAGACACGTCACTGCTGATTTTCCGGTCTGCAGTACTCCGTGAAGAGGAGTATAATGAGAGGAAAAATGGATAATTACATCAGTAGCGTTTGTGCGTGTGCGTGTGTGTGTGTGTGTGTGCGTGCGTGTGTGTGTGTGTGTGTCTCTCTCTCTCTCCTCATTCTGTGCCGCTTCTTAATGGCATCATTTAGTTCCTAATGTATTACATTTCCTCGTCTACCTTTCCTATCCTGTTGCCTTTGCTACATACACTGAGAAGTTTGATTTAAAAGGACAAAAAATCTTGAAATTAGAAAATGGGAACTGAATTTAATCACGAGAACTAAAATAAAATGATTAGTTTGAAGCATTTTTGTCTCACAACCTATAAATGCAAGGTCATGGGGGTTGGAAGGGGAGTATGTGTAAACAAATCCACAAGGGCCGTGACGAAGATTCGAACCTACGTCCGAGAGCATCCCAGACGCTGCCTTAATCGACTGAGCTAATCGTCCCGGCCCTTGTGTGTGTGTGTGTGTGTATGAGATATAGAGACTGACTCACGTTTCCAATAATTAACTAGTTTGATCATTCCTCGTATATTCAAACTGACGCACAAGAAACTATGTCCTTCACACCAACTCTGGCAAATTGACGTTATGTTCGTACTACATATTAGAGCTATACATATTTCCCACGTCAAATGGAAGCTTATTTATATGCCGAAACACTTGCTATAAAAGTACGTTTCATTTAATTTGACGTTATCCTGTCCAGTACTCTCTCTCTCTCTCTCTCTCTCACTCTCTCTCTCTCTCTCTCACTCTCTCTCTCTCTCTCTCTCACTGTCACTCTCTCTCTCACTCTCTCTCTCTCACTCTCTCTCTCTCTCTCTCACTCTCTCTCTCTCTCTCTCTCTCTCTCTCTCTCTCTCTCTCACTGTCACTCTCTCTCTCACTCTCTCTCTCTCACTCTCTCTCTCTCACTCTCTCTCTCTCTCTCTCTCTCTCTCTCTCTCTCTCTCTCTCTCTCTCTCTCTCTCTCTCTCTCTCTCTCCTTTTATACCTCAATTCAGGCCTATAAGGTAATGTAGCCTTTAATTCAAATACATTTTGGATTTTAACAGACAAGTAACACAACATTAACAATAGTAAATATACATTAACATAGGTTAGTAGTCATGTATGCACTAGCGAGCTCTCAGAGGTACCTGGCCAGCCATCGGTCTTCACCTTTGCAACCTTGTATTGCAACCATACTTCGAAAGTTATCTTAATTCATTTAAATATGCCGTCAATAATTAAGCAGGTTCTCGGAGTGAAGTGATTAGATCGAGACACCAACCATCCTCTCAGACCACCCGGATAGTTATCTAGATATTTGTGATGGTCAGAAAGCATATTTACGATTCCAATAACAGTCCTCTTGCAAACATTGAAACGAGCCTTTGTCATTAAAGAGAGAATATTTAACTTTATTGTATTATAAATCTAGTGTTTAAATTATAGAAAATATATGCTGAACTCGTTTTCTGTCAAAATACCTGAGGCCTACATATTCTTTGATCTCAAATTCTAGTGGATACTCCAACAGTTTTGAATTTCATATTTCGCATGTCTGAGAATAATGCATCGTTTTAATCTAACCTAATCAAACCTAACTCCCCCTAACCCTGGATAAGGAGTAGATAACAGCACTAAATATGTAGTGGGGTTTAAAGTGATTATGTCAAGGATACCTGTTCCCCAAGGTCAGGTTGCAATAATGTGTTCTCTGGTAAGCAATTATATGCAATGAAAATATCGGTAAACAACGTCTGTGTATTACTGAATCTACATTCATAAAGTTGCTTAAACGTTCGTTACGCAACACGTGGTGATATGCAGGCGATGAGTCCCAATAACGTGGCTGAAGTATGCTGACCAGACCACACACTAGACGTTGAAGGGACGACGACGTTTCGGTCCGTCCTGGACCATTCTCAAGTCGATTGTGAGAATTCTCAATCGACTTGAGAATGGTCCAGGACGGACCGAAACGTCGTCGTCCCTTCAACTTCTAGTGTGTGGTCTGGTCAACATCAACGTGGCGATAGCTCACTAACCTAATTAACGAACCGTATAAAACCATGTGCCTTTTATTAACTATCCCAGCGCAGCTGTACAAATATAATTATTTACTTTGTAAATGATGATCAAATTCAACTTTTTTTTTTTACATTCACATTTGATGAATCAGAATCGTACACGGCTTATGATAAATGCAGCACTAAGCTCGCTTTATCAAAAAGCACCTTTTATCATCACTACTACACCCTGTGTTGCCTCCCCCCATCATCACTACATCCTGTGTTGCCTCCCCCCATCACCACTACACCCTGTGTTGACTCTCCCCATCACCACTACATCCTGTGTTGTCTCCCCCCATCATCACTACACCCTGTGTTGCCTCCCCCCATCATCACTACACCCTGTGTTGACTCCCCCCATCACCACTACACCCTGTGTTGACTCTCCCCATCACCACTACACCCTGTGTTGACTCTCCCATCATCACTACACCCTGTGTTGACTCTCCCCATCACCACTACACCCTGTGTTGACTCTCCCCATCACCACTACACCCTGTGTTGACTCCCCATCACCACTATACCCTGTGTTGACTCTCCCCATCACACTACATCCTGTGTTGACTCCCCCATCACCACTACACCCTGTGTTGACTCTCCCCATCACCACTACACCCTGTGTTGACTCTCCCCATCACCACTATACCCTGTGTTGACTCTCCCCATCACCACTACATCCTGTGTTGACTCCCCCATCACCACTACACCCTGTGTTGACTCTCCCCATCACCACTATACCCTGTGTTGAATCTCCCCATCACCACTACACCCTGTGTTGACTCCCCCATCACCACTACACCCTGTGTTGACTCTCCCCATCACCACTACACCCTGTGTTGACTCCCCCATCACCACTACATCCTGTAATACTATTCCATTAGAGATTAATACAATTAATTACTCTTAAACTCTATACCTCATTCATAACCAACCTAATTAACAGAGACATTAACTCATACTCAACGTGTATGAGAAAGTGAGAGAGTGAATGTACACACTCCTCTATATACATCAAATATTCATAGATCTCTGACCAAATGTGGTCCTCAAACTAGTAGTCAGATCTAAGTCAACAATCGACATATATTCGGTAATATGTCGATGGTTTTTTGTATGTATGAACACGTACTGAACGGTGTGAGAATAGCTTAAGCTACCTCATCCCTTTGTGTGTATTTATACCCTCAATAAACGTATTTACATTTCAGTTTCCTAGTATGTCATCGAAGGTTTATCGCCATTTATTAGTTTCAAATTCAGGTAGAACATTCAATATGGAATTTCACTTTTATCATCTGCCATCTCCCCCTTCCTCATGCAGCTACTGTTCCTCCTCCTTTTTCATCTACAATCTTTTACCCACATTAATATTTAAGTATTACACACAGAAATCGCAATAGCGTGATGCATCAAATGAAGAAATCCACAAGGGCCGTGACGAGGATTCGAACCTACGTCCGAGAGGATACCAGAGGATACTATGTCGTAGCTCAGTCGATTAAGGCAGCGTCTGGGATCTTCTCTTGGGGGTTGGTTCGAATCCTTGTCACGGCCCGGGTTGATTTGTTCATTAAAGTATTAATTCTAGCGACCAATACATAAAAACACCTGCCTCCCACAGCAAGGTTAATGACCAATTAGCGATGGTCTTATGAACGATCATAAAGGTACCTGGTCCGTGTGTAGCTCATCACATCTTTAAAGATCACGAGCCACCATCACATCCCCAGGCAGACACAGCACCGCTCCTGTGCCAGGTAAGTTACGGGCTCACCATAGCCCGTGCTACTTGGAACTTGTTCCGAGTAGCTGAATCTATAACGACAACAACAACATCACATTCATGCAATGTTGCATGATGTTAGACCATTCTCACTACATTTCAATATACTCGTGGAAGTCAGGCAGGAGAAAGGCCCTATCAAATCCCAAAATCAAAGGGATAAGATACTCCACAACAGATTATAGTTTTTAAGCTCTTTGAATCCATCCGCTTGCCGACGAGTGCTGTGTTGATGTATACAAATGTGTGTGTATATATATATATATATATATATATATATATATATATATATATATATATATATATATATTGTACCTAATAAGTAATAGTCAGAACGCATTACATGGCCTACTATGCAAGGCCCGATTTGCTTAACAAGTCAAGTTTTCCTGAAATTATATATTTTCTCCTTTTTTTCTTATGAAATGATAACGCTTTCCATTACATTATATATGACTTCATTCCTATAATTCGAGTTAAAACTAACGTATAAAAATGACCAAACCTAAACTAACATAACTAAGTAATTCATGTTCTTAATATAATATTAATTCATGAAAACCAACTGGAATTTTTATTTTTTTAATGATGAAAATCACTTTGCCTATTAGGCAAATCGGGCCTTGAATTCTGGCTATTAGGCACGACATTATATATGTCCCCCGAGGCTACAGGGAGGAAACGCGGCACCGCAGCTATAGAGCCGAAATAGGTCGTCGATATAGTTTTAATAGAGCGATAATTATCTCAAGCTGAAGGGCCCATCTTGTCTTAATTAGTCGCTCTATCTTGGCGGGAAACTCCAGCAACATGGTAGACGACGTAGTGCTCTATGGTCATTCTGTGGTGTTTGGCGTGCTCTGTGGTGCTCTATGGCCACTCTGTGGCGTTTGGAGTGCTCTATGGTCACTCTGTGGTGTTTGGCGTGCTCTATGGTCACTCTGTGGTGTTTGGCGTGCTCTGTGATCACTATGTAGTGTTTGCCGTGCTCTATGGTGCTCTATGGTCACTATGTAGTGTTTGCCGTGCTCTATGGTGCTCTATGGTCACTATGTAGTGTTTGCCGTGCTCTATGGTGCTCTATGGTCACTCTGTAGCGTGACCATAGAGCATTCGGCAAATCTCAGTTTTCCTTCGTCAACGTTGTCAGCTAAGGTTGCAGACTCCAGACTCTATAGCAGCAGACTCCACACTGTGAGCCCAAATGCTTCCACCTTTGATGAATTCCGTATTCCTGAGGTTTATGAGTTCCTTTTTTTGTTTCCTTCCAACGGATGGCAGCCAGTTCATGAGGCTCGTTAGCAATTTCAGTCATCTTCTGCTCGTATGATTACACCAGTGACTTGTTCGTTGTCCAGCAATTGCACTGCAGTACTTTACTGTACCGAGGTATGTAGTTTGCCTCATGCCCAATCGCTTACGGCTCGAGCTTCCAACACTGATTCACCGTCACATCATTTTTATCGGGGATTCACTATACTGGTGTGAATATGCTAAATACAATTTGAATAGTATTTCAACATTGTTAATATCTTGGTAACAATGTGGTAGTTTACCATTGGAGCAACTGTAACTGTTCTGGGGAAAGTGCCAAACCGTTACGACTATATAGCACTGGGAAGGGGTCAGGCTATGGATTTGGGATGGGACGGGTGGGAAAGGAATGGTGCCCAACCACTTGGTCGGTCGGGGATTGAACGCCGACCTGCATGAAGCAAGACCGTCGCTCTACCGTCCAGCCCAAGTGGTTGGGCTACCATTAGAGCAACGAAACCAATATTGGAACAATCACAAAGTTAGGATGAGCCGACAATATTAAGGTACAAAAAAATTATCTAAGGATTTATTTTACAATCCGTCAAAAATAAGGATAATTTTACTCCATTTTACCACAATAAGCCGAAATGTTAATTAAGATGTCTTCCATTCTTTCACCCAAACTAATTAGTTGCTCAGTAATGAATTAATATATCGATTAACAGTGGGCAAAGGACTAGTACACAATACAATGATCTGCCATTATTACGCTCCAGTATTTCGATAATTCTCCAGTCTATCGACTCTTAATTGCAACCTGAACCCCATTTTCTTCCTTAATGATATGATTATGTTAACCTAGAGCCTGACAGCACTACGGGAATAAAATAGCCAAAACAATTAAGCTAAGTGTTGGGCCTGACATGTAATGTCGTACTAGTAAGTAATTATCAAAAAGAAAGCGCCAAGCCGGGGAGACTATGTAGCACAAATAGCTACAAAATTCAACAAATACATTTGGTTGATGACGGAAGTCTGTTTATATGTATATATATATATATATATATATATATATATATATATATATATATATATATATATATATATATATATATATATATATATATATATGTCGTACCTAGTAGCCAGAACGCACTTCTCAGCCTACTATGCAAGGCCAAATTTGCCTAATAAGCCAAGTTTTCATGAATTAATGTTTTTTCGTCTATTTAACCTACCTAACCTAACCTAACCTAGCTTTTTTTGGCTACCTAACCTAACCTTACCTATAAATATAGGTTAGGTTAGGTAGGGTTGGTTAGGTTCGGTCATATATCTACGTTAATTTTAACTCCAATAAAAAAAAATTGACCTCATACATAGAGAAAATGGTTGCTTTATCATTTCATAAGAAAAACATTATAGTAAATATATTAATTCAGGAAAACTTGGCTTATTAGGCAAATCGGGCTTTGAATAGTAGGCTGAGAAGTGAGTTCTGGCTACTAGGTACGACATATATATATATATATATATATATATATATATATATATATATATATATATATATATATATATATATATATATATATATATACGCGCCTTAGTGTGGCGATACAGAGAGGAAACGCACACTGCGTCCATAGTTCCTGCCCGGCATCTGAGCTGGAAGAACTCAAGAGCCTGTAACAAGTAGCCTTGTACTTTGCATGTAACAAATGATGTAACCCATTTTGTGTAATGATGTAATGAAGTTTTAAAAAAATATAAAAGGACAAAATACACAATATATAAGTGTGGTAGAAGACAAGGTGTGAGTGTACGCCGGTGCCAAACAAGGCTTCCCCCGGATGCTACATATCCTCTTCTTCGAGGCCAAGCCACAACGCACTACTCGGCCTAGTATGCAAGGCGGGGGAACTTTAGGGTCACGGCAGTACAGTCATTTTCGTTTTCGAAGCACAACCGAGAATTCCAGGTTCGAATCCCGGGACAGAAAGTGTTGGATGCATTTCCTTTCACCTAATGTATCTGTTCACCAAACAGTAGAAGTAGGTTTATCCACACGGAATAATGCGAGGGTGAAGAGTAGGAAGAGAACCTTCAGCTGCTTTCTTCTCGGCCGAGAGGATCCCAGGGATGTGTCCAGGGAGAATCTGCTTCAAATCGAGGAGCACCGCTCCTGTGCCAGGTAAGTCCATTACGGGCTCACCATAGCCCGTGCTACTTGGAACTTGTTTCGAGTAGCTAAATCTGTAACAACAAACAATGCTTCAATCCCTCCCAATACTTCCTGGAACCACTTGGAGTAGTCGGTGCAGAGGAGGCTTCGATTCTTGCAGGTTGGCGTTCGAATCCCGATTATCCAAGTGGCTGGGCACCATTCCTTCCCTCTTCCCTATCCTAAGGCTCCCTGGCCTTATATGTTGTTGAAGATTGACGATCAACCCAACCCCAGAGGTGGCACGGGCACGAATAACCCGTAGGTTGTTCTTATATCCCTCCCAAGTGCTATATAATTGTACAGGCTAAGTATGTGCTCCTCATGATTACCTACCCGTCCTCTCCTGCATCCCTATCCCCTACATCGTCCCCCCTAAACGCTTCTGGCCCTTCCCTATAACGCGTCTCTCCCCCCCTCTCCCCATCACCTAACTAATCCACATTTCATATGACGATTCATGCGGTTTCTGGCTTAAAAATGATGGAGTATTCACCAGAGATGCTGAGTAAATATTCCTGCCACGTCTGAGCTTTTGCGTCACTGTGGAGAGGAGAGATGGGGTGTGTGGGAGGAGGCAGGTGTTGGAGGCTATGACGGAGGGAGGCAGGTGTTGGGGGACCATAAAAGAGGGAGGTAGGTGTTGGGAGGGACACGCAGAACGGTAGACAGGTGTTGGAGGGCCATAAGAAGCAGAAGTCAGGGTCTGGGAGACGTGGGGACCTTTATGTAGCTGATGTTGTTGTTGTTTAAGATTCGCTACCCAGAACACAAATTTCCAGGCAGCACGGGCTATGGTGAGCCCGTAGTTATTTTATGTAGCTGATTGCAACAAGTGAAGTTGAGAATGAAAATGCGAGCAAGGAGCCAGGTGGAACAACAGGTGGTGCGGCCAGGAGGGGGAAGGGGAGGGGGAGGAGTTAAAGCGATACTTTACAATCTTGGCCACCGTGAGCAAGGTGCAAGTCTCCGAGCAACAGGTGAAGTCCAGGGCACCAATGGTGAACACCACTACAACCTCCCCGTGTGCGGGCCACAGACAACACAACACAGTGCCAACAGCAGACACCATCACACTATATAAGCCTACTACTTTTAGTCCTGTCGATATGTCGATAATCGAGCATTATTGGGTTGCTACCTTGGCGGTCTAGGCTCGAATCCTTAAGGGATCATTTGAGATCAATATAGGAAATTAACACGCGATGAAGCCTCCTTGTGGTTATTATTTTACTCAAAACTCTATGACCTGCTCAGGGTTCGAACCCAGGCCGCCGCGGGTCTCCCCCGTCAACAGCACTGATACTCTGACCACTGTAATGATGACGGAGACTCGCGGCGGTCGGGGTTCGAATCCTGAGCGGTCATTGAATTTAAGTGAAAGTATATTTGGGGACCAATCAAATTATATATATATATATATATATATATATATATATATATATATATATATATATATATATATATATATATATATATATATATATATATATATATAGTGAAATCAATATGAAAGAGAGGGAGAAGATAAATGGTAGATGCAAAAAAGATAGAGAGACATACAGGAGGCGGAGAGAGAGAACATGAAACAGACCAAAAAAGAACAAAAAGAGTGAGAGAGGATGTGTATGAAAGAGAAGAGTGCAATGAGAGACGAATAGAAATGAGGAAAGAGAGAATGAGAAGCAGATAACAAGAAGTGAGAGGCAGACACGTAAGATGGTGGGCAGCAACAAATCAAGTGAGAGGCAAGAAAGGATTGTGAGGCAGAGAGTAAATGGCAGACGTGGAGAGGTGAATGAAAAGATAAGGGAAGGAGGAAGAGAGCGAACGAGAGACTGGGAAATGTGCGGTATAGAAGAGAAACAAAGAAAGGGAAAGAAGCCAAGAATTTTTTAATTGAACTATCAGGGGGAAAGCGCCAAGCCATTATGACTATATAGCACTTGGAAGGGGTCAGGATAAGGATTTGGGACGGGGAGGGGGGCAGGAAATGGTGCCCAACCACTTATGGATGGTCGGGGACTGAACGCCGACCTGCAAATGTATCCATCTCTTGCAGGTACCATTAAAGCTGGGGATTTAAAAGTCCCTTCAAATGGTCCTGTGGAGCAAAACCAGAGATGTTTTTATGGACGTCCTGTTTAATTAAACAGAACCTGGTCCTGTTTATTAAACAGGACCAGGTTCTACAGCCGAGGAAAGTACTCACTAACACGCTCACGAATCATTGAAATTATATCTCAAAATACTCTGATAGCATAAAGATCAGGATGAAGTCATTCTGTTCAAGCTACAAGGAGAGGTGTGTCATCCCTCACTTATCTTTCCCTTCCCATCTTTCCCCTCTCCCTCCCATCTTCCCCTCTCCCCCTCCCATCTTCCCCCTCCCCTCTCCCATCTTCCCCCCTCCCATCTCCCCTCCCATCTTCCCCCCTCCCCTCTCCCATCTTCCCCCCTTCCCAAGAACGCCCGAGTGCAGCCCTACACGGGAACTTAGGTAACGTTTTTCTGTCGCTAAATTGCAATTTGCTGTATTTTTCTGCACCTCTTCCTCCCTTCTGAGTAATAAGACGAATACTTCCACGAACCTCTTGGCTCCTCTGCCGGCCCCCTTTTATTTGTCGCTACTACAGGCAGACAGGCAGGCAGGTAGGTAGGTAGGTAGCAGGTAGGCAGGCAGGCAGGCAGGCAAGCAGGCAGGCAGGCAGGCAGGCAGCAGGCAGGCAGGCAGGCAGGCAGGCAGGCAGGCAGGCAGGCAAGCAGGCAGGCAGGCAGGCAGGCAGGCAGGCAGGCAAGCAGGCAAGCAGGCAAGCAGGCAGGCAGGCAGGCAGGCAGGCAGGCAGGCAGGCAGGCAGGCAGGCAAGCAGGCAGGCAGGCAGGCAGACAGGTAGGCAGGTAGGCAGGCAGGCAGGCAGGCAAGCAGGCAAGCAGGCAAGCAGGCAGGCAGGCAGGCAGGCAGGCAGGCAGGCAGGCAGGCAGGCAGGCAGGCAGGCAGGCAGGCAGGCAAGCAGGCAAGCAGGCAGGCAGGCAGGCAGGCAGGCAGGCAGGCAGGCAGGCAGGCAGGCAAGGCAGGCAGGCAAGCAGGCAAGCAGGCAGGCAGGCAGGCAGGCAGGCAGGCAGGCAGGGCAACCCTTCCTAGCTAGGCATTCAACTCCCTCCTACCTATATCCCTCTCTCCAACAGACAGGGACCATCCATCAACCTGTCTGTTGCTACCTTCCTCAGCCCCCCCGCCTGTGTTCTCTTTCTTTCCTGAACACCTGTCTACCTGCCCGCCTTCCCTACCCGTCTGCCTCTCCCTAACACCCACCCGCCCGCCTGCCTGCCTGCCTGCCTGCCTCTCCTCTCTCCATGCATGCCTGTACGTCTGCATGTCTCCTGTGTCGCCCCCAACCCCCCCCACCCCACCTATCCATCAACCTAACCCATCTCCCACACGCCCCCCATTAGCCTGTCTTATTCTTCAGCATCCCTTCCCTCCCCCCCCCCCCCCGCCCTCTCATCCCATCTGAAGGATACGACTCCCATCCTCCAAGCAATTCGCCAGGATATAAAATTCATTACTGGAAGTGCTTCAGCTACCTGGCAGATGAAAAATTTATCAGGGAAACAACTACAGGCCTATTTCTCTGACAGGTGTACCTTGCTACGAACTTCCTCTTTCAGCATTTAGAGGATATTATTCTTGCGAATAAGCATTAACTTAGTTATAGAGCTCAAGTGAAAGCTGAGACCCTCAGCATCATATAGAAAATGATGTTGGACCGACTTCATATTTATGGGCTGCCAGAAAGTCTTAAACGTTGCACAGCCATGGAAAAAAACAGTTTACACACGACTCACAACTGATGAAGTTCGAACACTTCTCGGACAAGAGCTTCGCAGACGACTTTTTCTTTAACCACAACGCTGTAAATGCTTCACCCACGTACTACAAATACAAATAATCGCCAACAGAACCTAAACACCTAACCTAACCAATGCCTAAGTATGCACAGTATGCTAATATATAACGATAATAATATATATTTAAGAAGCAGACGAGAAGTCACAATAACGTAGCAGAAATATGTTAACCAAACCACACACTAGAAAGTGAAGGGACGACGACGTTTCTGTCCGTCTTGGACCCCATTCTCATGTTAACAATATATTTAAGAAAATTCCTATTTTGAAGGAACTAGTGTGATTTCCTATTTAATAGACTGGAGTGTGGTTAAGGGTGACACATTGCATATGGGGGCTCTCGGCCTGCCAACAGGAGATAGGAATCATGTTTCAATACTCACCTGTGAATTAAAATAAAGGGTGTTCGTGTATACTAGAAGGCAGAGTGCTTGACTGCTCGAGTTCGTCTAACTCGAGCAGTTAGACGCCACTTTGCCAAGTTTCCCCGAGGCTGAGTGTTAGTACTCATCCAATACTATACACGAATGATCTCCCAGAAGGCATATACTTTTAGCCAAACTATGAGGTGGATAACAATGGAGAAAGTCTGAGAAACTGCAAGTATATTTCAAATGATAAGTGATAAGCTATATCATTATTTAATGCACAATATGAACAATATTTTTTAATTTGAGTTTCATGGTGTATTCCACCTCCAACAGACGCATATGGGCACTGGGGACAAGACGCCACAAGGTGCCAGCTAGGACTAGAGAGTTACTTGAGTCGTGTATTAAGACCAAAGGTGGGAAGGAGAGTGAAACACCACACACAGAACATATATATGTTGAGACACACATTTACCCGATAACATCAGGTGCATATGCAAGGCCGGCTAACATGCCATCAAAAAGAGGACGACGAGTCATTCAGGAGTCTTTATAAAACACATATCCCGATTCTGGTACCTTCAATACCAGCCAGAAGTCCACATATGTCGAGTCGTGTGCCAGAGAAGCCTGCATGAGGGGCCACAGGACTAACAACAGTATAAACCAGACATGACACTGAGCATCTAAATGAAAATGTCAAAATACTGAACAAGTTGTATGATATTAATCCAAGACTTCTTTAAAAGATCATATGTAACACAAGCAAGGAACAAGAGCTTCAAGCTCAACAAGCCACAATGCAAGACAGAATGATCCACAGGTATCTTGTAATTACAATTCTTTAATGCCTAATTAGTAAAGAAATTAAATAAATCAGGAAATTGTGGAAGAAAACGTATTGCAGAAGATCGTCAGATGAATCAAGGTCGAAAAATTTAAGTTCAACCTCGGAAGCAAAGCTGCATGAGTACGTGTCTGCCCCCCCCCCAACACACACACACACACACACACACACACACACACACACACACACACACACACACACACACACACACACACACAAACACACACACACACACACACACACACACACACACACACACACACACACACACACACACACACACACACACACACACACACACACACACACACACACACACACACACACAAACACACACACACACACACACACACACACACACACACACAAACACACACACACACACACACACACACACACACACACACACACACACACACACACACACACAAACACACACACACACACACACACACACACACACACACACACAAACACACACACACACACACACACACACACACACACACACACACACACACAAACACACAAACACACACACACACACACACACACACACACACACACACGGGACCCAGAAACATCAAATTAAAGCACCCACCGTCGCCAGCATTCGAGTACATTTGACCAGTGGAATAACCAATGATCCTTCAAGGTTCCTCGCAAGGGTGACTACAGCAAGTGGCTCTCGCCGGGTCGGGGGAGGAGAGACGAGGGAGGGAATTCTAAAGAAGGGAGAATCTCTCTCTCGCTCTCTCTCTTCTCTCTCTCTCTCTCTCTCTCTCTCTCTCTCTCTCTCTCTCTCTCTCTCTCTCTCCCCAGTGATGCTTCTGATCGAGCCTCAAGTCTTTTTGACCCAATCTGTGCTGCTTAAGTCTGAGGAAGCGTGTTTGTGACTTACGCTGCATCAGTCATATCTAGTGACTTACGACTTCAATTGCGTTGTATAATCTCAGTGGAAGTCTGATTTGATGTGTTACTCTGCACCTTGTTCCTTACTGCTCCAGTGGCCTCTCGAGCATTTCTCCGGTGAGGTAGTTTCCTTTTTTCTATCTTCTGGAGCCTGGAAGCTGTTCCTGCCGGTGTTCTTGTGTCCCCCAACTGAACAAAACAGGTGGTTTAAGGGTACACTAATTCTCGCGTGTTCTCGCTCGTCCTGATCTAGCTGCTTTAGTGTGGTCACTGTTCATAACTCCGTTGCTTTGGCACCGAGTTTTGTTAGTGTTAGAGTGAACTAAGAGGAGGAGAGTGAGAGAGAGAGAGAGAGAGAGAGAGAGAGAGAGAGAGAGAGAGAGAGAGAGAGAGAGAGAGAGAGAGTGAGTGAGTGAGTGAGTGAGAGAGAGAGAGAGAGAGAGAGAGAGAGAGAGAGAGAGAGAGAGAGAGAGAGAGAGAGAGAGAGAGAGAGAGAGAGAGAGAGAGAGAGAAGTGTGGCGAGTGGAGGTATTCATCAAGGAAGGGTGGAGGGAGAGGGAAGGGAAGGGAAGGGGGGGGAAATACGGCGGGTTGGAGGTGGGTTAGGAAAGTCATTAGTGTGCACCAGAGTCCCTGGAGGCTTGGAGCGCAGGTGTGGGAACACGATAATCACCAACCATAACGAGGACTTGCATTTCAAATATAAACAGTTTAATATAGACACGACCAAGGCGTGTTCCTCCCACGTAGACAAGTGCTCTGAGACTGGTGTAGGAGTATTGATGTAATCACCCATACATAACACAGATGCAGTCTGCTTCCCTCTCTATATATAACAAAATGTTTACTATAGTCCTGGACTATGGTAAGGACTCTCGCATACTTTCTGTTTAGTCAGTAAGTGGTAATTCCTATCAACCAAGTCCACTACGGGCTCACCATAGCCCGTGCTACTTGGAAGTTTTTGTTCCAGGTAGCGAATCTTGAACAACAACAACAACCAATCAACCGGAGGATGATTATTAATCTCTAAATAAATTATTATTTATCTCCGCCTGCACCGGAGATCGAACCCGGAACCTCAGGACTACGAATCCGAAGCGCTGTCCACCCAGCTGTTAGACGCCTTCTTAGTTGATATCTAAGAAACAGTTAAGAAAGCAGATGGAGAAACGTGCCACATACCACCCATACCACTGTCTATATAGAGAGGTGGGATGAGAACCACAGTTCAACCCCCTGCAAGTACAAATAGTGAAACACAACTATAAGTGTGAAAACACACACACACGATTTTTTTTTTGTCTAAATCACATTTTCTCTTCCAGTGACGCTGTGTTCGGTGCTGGTGAAATTTAATTTACTCGAACCATCGAATACTCGAGTGAAACCCAAAGTTGATGTGATATCCATTCTGGGTATTTTCCCCTGAATCACACTTCCCCTCCTCGCTTCCTCCACCAATAACTCCCTTCCAACTAGGGACTAAAGGACTCTAAGGGACTAAACTCCCCATTCAGTCAGGCAATTCCATAACCCAATTGAAGTCTTCCGATCCTCTTTCCCCTATCCTCTTCCACCACCAATTTATTCCCTTTCCACCCACCCGCCTACTCAGCCATCACGCCCACTCATCGCGCTCACTCATCACGCCCTGGCACTCATCACTCATCATACTCTGGCACTCATCACTCATCATACTCTGGCACTCATCACTCATCATACTCTGGCACTCATCACTCATCATACTCTGGCACTCATAACTCATCATACTCTGGCACTCATCACTCATCATACTCTGGCACTCATCACTCATCATACTCTGGCACTCATCACTCATCATACTCTGGCACTCATCACTCATCATACTCTGGCACTCATCACAGCAGTGAGGTTATGAAGGGACTCTGACACAAGGGTCAGTTCTTGTGCTATTAGCATTAATTCAGTTGAATTGGCAAAATAAACAGATTCCTCCACATTAATGTTTGCTAGCAATACTGTTGAGAATCTGAAACGAGAAGAGAATTTATAGAATTGCGAAAGAGGATCATAATGCTGTCCAGAAACGATAGGGTAAAATGGCTACTGGACTTCAACCCAGAGAAATGCAAGGTTATGAAAATAAAGGCAATATTAAAAAAAAAAAAACAGAAAAGCACTAAGGGGAGAGACTTAGGAGTAGACAGTCTTAAACTTGACGACCGAGAACGACAGAAGACTCAAGTCAGGATATCTTTCAGGAATCTAGACGACGAGTCGTTACACGCATCTTAACGAGCGTGAGTCGTTTCGTCCAGTACTCAGCCCAGGTAAACCACGCCCAACTACATCATTTGCCAAGAACATTTAATATTAACATCTATTCCACAACCATCGTTCTTGAACTGAAGGGAAGGAAGGAAATCATCAGGGAAAAGCGCCAAGTGACTATATAGCACTGGGAAGGGAATCAGGATAAGGATTTGGCATGGGACGGATGGGGAGGGGGGGGGGAAGGAATGGTGCCAAACCACTTGGACGGTCGGGGATTGAACGCCGACCTGCATGAAGCGAGACTGCTGACTTTACTCCACTGGAGAAATTTAAGACGCGGGGACGTATACCTTGCGGTTACCTTGCGATGATTTCGGGGCTCAACGTCCCCGCGGCCCGGTCCTCGACCAGGGGAGAGTTGCTGTTGTTTTAGATTCAGCTACTCAGAACATTAGTTCCAAGTAGCACGGGCTATGGTGAGCCCGTAGTGGACTTACCTGGCACAGGAGCGAGGCTGTGTATGTGTGTGCAGGGGAGAGGTAATCACGAGAGCAAAATCTTCCCAAGGAGAAATGGTTAAGTCATGGATACAAGATGACCTGCAGAGATGCTAGAGGAGCGGAGATGATGGATAACAGGTGACTTACAGCCAATCTAAACGGGTCGTCCTCAAATATAAAGATTGAACAAAAAATCCCCCTGCACTGCATTAAATGTTTATAATGATACGCGAGAATAGTGATCATTAATAACTACTAGAGTGATAATCAGGGCTCGTGAGCTAAAGTTCGACCACACAAGCACGTTCAGAGTCCCTGGTGATACATCCATTATTCTATTTTTGTATTTTCTACTTTTAAAATGACTCATTCCTTTACTTTCTCCTAACCTCCTTCTGTTCCACCACTCTCTTCTCCACCCCCTTCTGTTCCACCACTCTCTTCTCCACCCCCTTCTGTTCCACCACTCTCTTCTCCACCCCCTTCTGTTCCACCACTCTCTTCTCCACCCCCTTCTGTTCCACCACTCACTTCTCCACCCCCTTCTGTTCCACCACTCACTTCTCCACCCCCTTCTATTCCTTGTCTCTCTCACCTCCCCCTTCCATTCCTCCACTCTTCCCCACCCCTTTCTATTCCTCATTCCATTCTCTCACACTTTAAGTTATTGCATTAAAAACTTTTACCAACATTTAACTTTTCTGGCGCCTGACTCCCAGCCTTAACTACTGCTAGCTCCAATGTTGACGGAGTTGCTCTCGTGACCTAGACACCCTCCGTCTGTCTAGGTCACGTCTCTCATCTTGGGTAGGCCTACTGTAAGAGCTTGGCTCTTACAATAGGCCCATTGGTAGTTTATGGTATATACTGAATGTGAATACTTAAAGTTCATTTACAGAACCTTTCGCAGGCGATGAGTCACAATAACGTGGCTAAAGTATGATGACCAGACCACACACTAGAAGGTGAAGGGACGACGACGTTTCGGTCCAGTCCTGGACCATTCACAACTCACAATCGACTTGAGAATGGTCCAGGACGGACCGAAACGTCGTCGTCCCCTTCACCTTCTAGTGTGTGGTCTGGTCAACATCATATGTTTATAGTCCAGTGAAGAGGATGGATTTTAGACGTGATAGCATATTAAGAGAACGAGAAGCTCTGAGAGCCACCCTCTACTCCCATCCTTAGCACCACACAAGACCATGAACGTCAACGACAAGATATTTACAATGAATCAGGTACAGAAACGCTTCAGGTTATCTTAAGGTTATCTTGAGATAATTTCGGGGCTTTTTTTTTTTTAGTGTCCCCGCGGCCCGGTCCTCGACCAGGCCTCCACCCCCAGGAAGCAGCCCGTGACAGCTGTTTAACTCCCAGGTACCTATTAACTACTAGGTAACAGGAGCATAGGGTGAAAGAAACTCTGCCCATCGTTTCTCGCCGGCGCTCGGGATCGAACCCGGGACCAGGATCACGTGCCCAGCGTGCTGTCCGCTCGGCCGGAGGGCAGGAGTCCGGAGCCAAAATGCTACATCCCGGTAGACGCCGGGAGGTAACTTATCGATGCCCAAGAACCAGAGGCCAGATTCACGAAGCAGTTACGCAAGCACTTGCGAACCTGTACGTCTGTTCTCAATCTTTGGCGGCTTTGTTTACAATTATTAAACAGTTAATGAACTCCGAAGCACCAGGAGGCTGTTTATAACAATAACAACAGATGATTGAGAAGTTTTCATGCTTGTAAACTGTTTAATAAATGTAACCAAAGCCGTCAAAGACTGAGGAAAGATGTACACGTTCGTAATTACTTGCGTAACTGCTTCGTGAATCTGACCCCAGGACACACACTCTCGGACTTCATTACATACACAACGACACTCCAGACCTCCAACGCCTGACACCTCAACACCTCAGGAAGAACATCAAAGGCCGCACACAGGTGGACGCGCGCACTCCACTACTTAAGCGCAATGAAAAGCTTTATTTGATGGCAGACTTGAGTGTCCTAGTATGAAGCGGGCAGGACATTCGTTTAGCAGCAAGAGTGATGACTCTTGCCGTCAAGGTTCACCTTGACCTGCTCGCCTGTATCTGGTTACAGGATCGAGCAGCTTCTTGAGCCTCGCCCTTTTTAATCGTCAGTAGTTTCAATGCAATCAATTTATTCAGTCTATCATATTTGCAATTACAATAATGTATTGTGCTAGCAGCAATAACTCCATCTAATTCATTATTTTTGTCTACGACTAATAACGCTGAAGTTCTCTCTCTGACGTCTGCGACTTGCGTCGAGTCTGTTTGACCTTTCTGAACATAATTTTTCTGGTCTATTCAAGTAATTCGTCTTTTATTTTTGTGTCAACATGTCAGCACTATTTCTTTTTTGTCCCAATGTGGTGAGGTCATCACCCTTTGTTCTTTCTCCATAACTCAATCCCCTTAACTCTGGAATCTGTTCTGTTGCATTTTTCTGGATCGTTTGTGTATTTCTCTAGGTTGGGGTTCCATGTCAGGACAGCATACTCAAGACTAAGTGTCTCACAGATGGTATAAAGTGTTCGGAACGATTTTGTCGCAATTCCGACGTTATTCTGGTGTTAGAGTTATGTCTACTCCCACGTACCAGCAGTAAAATAGGTACCTGGGAGTTAGTCAGCTGTCATGGGCTGCTTCTTGGGGGTAGAGGCCTGGTCGAGGACCGGGCCGCGGGGACACTAAAAAAAAAAAAAAAAAGCCCCGAAATTATCTCAAGATAACCTCAAGGTAACGTCTCTTTCTGAAGCAGGAAGCTGAACCTCCATTCATTTTCACCTGTATTCAGGGTCATACTCACATATATACCTTCATAACATTACATTTGCCAAGGTTAAGTCCATTAGCCATTTTTCACAATGTGGAGGCTAATGCGTCTATTTTATATATTTGTAGTCTTTAATTCAATCTGCTTTGAATCATGGGCCTCTTCCGTCAGATTTTTTTTAATTACGGTGCAAAAATTGGGACACGGGAAGTCATGCTATCTAGAAAGTCCCCCCCCCCCGCCCACCCCCCAAAAAAAAAGTATTTTTGTTTTAGCCTTTTCTCATATGAACAAATCACAAAGAGCATCTAAGAGTCTTGTGGCAACATGTACACATGTTTGCACTGTGACAGTGGAGGACCCGCATGGTGAGTGGCGTGACGCAGCTTGTGGGTTCAGAGCGGCTCCTGATGCTTAGTGGTACGACGAGACACTCTTACTGATAACATCAGCCCACACTACCCTTATGGGGAGGCTGATGACCTACGCTTGCTGTGGCCCACACCTACCGTGGGCCACACCTACCGTGGCCCACACCTACCGTGGCCCACACCTTCCGTGGGCCACACCTACCGTGGGCCACACCTACCGTGGCCCACACCTACCGTGGCCCACACCTACCGTGGCCCACACCTACCGTGGCCCACACCTACCGTGGCCCACATCTACCGTGGCCCACACCTACCGTGGCCCACACCTACCGTGGCCCACACCTTCCGTGGCCCACACCTACGTCTGTTAAGGCCCACACCTACCGTGGCCCACACCTACGCCCGCCGTGGCTTAAACCCCCTTAACACACCCACACACTTGAATCCTCCGTCAGCCAATAATAAACAGGTGTAGAAACTAGAAACAGCAGCACAGGAAACTAAGCGGATTCCAATGCATTTATGGAAAACTCATCAATATAAGTCGGAGCCCATGAGCTGGGAACTCTAATACCCCCCCCCCCCACTCCCCCACAAACAAGTGAGTCACACATGCCTGTGTTTGGACTCGTTTATATTCCTCTGTTTTATAACTGATTGTGTTTTAATTCCTCGCAGTTATTCACTTTTTTTTTTAATTTCAGAGTTCTTGTAATAACTTTTATGCAATGACTCGTGCGTGCGTGCGTGCTCATTCGTCTATTTGTGCGCACAGCTTCTAACTTTGAGTTCTTGAGACTTGATTGTCTAATCGTTGGTTGTCTAATGCAATGATTCCTAGTTCCTTATATGTACTTTGAGAATTGTGAATGCTGTTTGCTTCTACAAACTGTGTTTTGTGTGTGTATTTACTATTTATATCTGGAGAATCTTGTTATTAGCTCTTGTACCCCGCCTTTCTAACCAATTTATTTTTCCTCTATTATGTCTATTACATATATTTCTCTCTAACACACACACACACACACACACACACACACACACACACACACACACACACACACACACACACACACACACACACACACACATCCCCAGGAAGCAGCCCGTAGCAGGTGTCTAACACCCAGGTACCTATTTACTGCTAAGTGAACAGGTACACCAGAGGTGAAAGAAACTCTTACCCATTTGTTTCTGCCTCCGCCGGGAATCGAACCCGGGTCATTAGGAATACGTGTCTGCATGAGTGTGTGTGTGTGTTTTCACTGTTAATTATGATCCTTTAAATAACTGCCAAAGAACAATAACTTCCAGAATGATGATAAATATAAAACAGATTCATTATATACATAGTTATCTTCTCTAAAATGAACACAACAAAAACAACTTTTACAATATACTGTTCACCACACGAAGCAGAGGAAAAAACCCTCCCATCTTTATTCTAAAAGAGGAATTCAGAGTGATATTTGCATGAAATCTAGCCTCTAGTGGGCAAGGTTCCCCAAACACACGGTAAAGCTGCGAAAATGACACAGATGGGGAGGGTGAAGCGCCCTTCTCACCATCACCATCACCATCCCCAGCTTGGACGAGAGCCAGACACAGCTTGAAAACATCCAGCTGTCCTCTATCCCTCGTCCTTGAAAGCTTCTATGGCAACAGATTAAATGACACAGGAAGCAAAGATTATTGTAAATATGTTCATATCTAGAAGTATAGATCTATGATTACTTCAGATGTCTGCTGTGTCAAGGTCTATATTAACCTAACAGTCCTCAGACAACAGTAGACCCAACAGTCTTCAACAACAGACCCCACCACCCCTCCCATCCCGTTGGTCTTCAACAGACCTCCCCAATTTCAAGCATTTTGCAATATCTGATTATTCTCCTATTTCCCCTCATAAATACGTCCCCCATTTGGAGGAACGTCACAGGAAAGCTCCCTTGCTCTTTAAACTGCTCAACAAAGCCTAACACTGGCAGCTCTCATGTTGCAACCCAGCAAATGCAAATGTGCTTGAACTACATCACAAACATACACACATGCTGAATAATATTCCGCCCACACACTCTCACAAACTGCTACCAACTGCAGTGAACGACCCGCATCACATATAGGCCTACTTTGGTCTAGTGAATGGCAATTCACTTTTTACATGAAATAAGAGGGAATTTTTTTTCTGCCGGCACCAGTGAATAATAATAAAATTTTAATAACACGAAATGTGAATAATATTGGCTACCTATTAGTTCAAACGTTGAGGAGGTTGGGGAGGTAGTAACGGGGACAGGTAGAAGTAACGGGAAGAGGTAGAAGTAACGGGGAGAAGTAGAAGTAACGGGGAGAAGTAGAAGTATCAGGTGTGTTGTTCGTGGTAGATATGAGAGAGAAAATTCTAGCTCAGGAATCAGTACATTATACAACGGACAGTTGTATAATGTACTGATTATGCAGAGAGGCGGGTCCAAGAGCTAACAGCTAGATCCTGCAGGCACACACACACACACACACACACACACACACACACACACACACACACACACACACACACACACACAACACACACAATAATAGTAGTAACAGTTGATCGACAGTTGAGAGGCGGGCCAAAAGAGCAGAGCTCAACCCCCGCAAGCACAACTAGGTGAATACAAATAGTTGAAAACTCACACACACAAACATACAAAAACATGCATACAAAAATTTACCACATACAAAATTCTCAGGGGAAATGATAGGGTAGACAAGGATGGATTATTTAACACGGGTGGAACACGAACAAGGGGACACAGGTGGAAGCTGAGTGCCCAAATGAGCCACAGAGACATTAGAAAAAACTTTTTCAGTATCAGAGTAGTTAGTAAACGGAATGCACTAGAGAGTGATGTGGTGGAGGCTGACTCCATACACAGTTTCAAATATAGATATGATAGAGCTCGAGAAGCTAAAAAATTTGTACAACAGTAGATTGACGGTTGAGCCAAAGCTCAACCCCCGCAGGCACAAATAGGCGAATACAACTAGGTGAGTACACACACACACCACTGTACTTCTGTATAATAAATTTGATGAAAATAAATTATGTAAATAATATTCATTTCTAGCCTGAAAAGTCTAAATGCTACATCACTCAAATTACAAAAATATTACTGAATCTATTTTTTTTTTTTCCAGAAGAAATATTGTGTTGGTGCGGAAGTCTGCCGTCACGCGGTGAAAATAGACATTCCTCCCCAAAAAATGGAGAAATATATGAATTTTTTTTCGACATTCGAGAATAAAAATATATTTCCAAATCGTTGAAAAATTCTAAAGCATACTAAATTTCTCCGTAGGCCTATGGTAATTTTGTAATGCTATTATTACATCTTTTGGTTGTTCGTGTTGGTTTGAACGAGCCACAATTCTGCACTTAACGGTGTAGGTCTTCGCATGAGTCAGAAGGGTCAGGCTTTGAAAGCATTTAATACTCTGTCATGATCTGATTTTAGTCTGTTATTATGGACCCCATACCCATCCCGTGAGTGGTGGTGGACCCCATACCCATCCCGTGGGCGGTGGTGGACCCCATACCCATCCCGTGGGTGGTGGTGGACCCCATACCCATCCCGTGGGCGGTGGTGGACCCCATTACCCATCCCGTGGGCGGTGGTGGACCCCATACCCATCTTGGCTTACATTCTTCGACAAATGAATCGGAAAATAATTAAATTACGTTTAGACAAAGTTTTGTTGATACAATCCACTCCATTAATAGACTGGACCCAGAGTAAGGGCTGCCAACAGTCTGGACCCAGAGTAAGGGCTGCCAACAGTCTGGACCCAGAGTAAGGGCTGCCAACAGTCTGGACCCAGAGTAAGGGCTGCCAACAGTCTGGACCCAGAGTAAGGGCTGCCAACAGTCTAGACCCAGAGTAAGGGCTGCCAACAGATGGTCAACACCCAACCCGTCCTCAGAATCTGCTTCACGCTACTCGACTAACAATTAATTATAATTTAAAATAGTTTACATTTGCGATTTCTTCAGATAATTCTTAATGTGTTGTTAAACTGATAAGTATTTTTATGACAAAAATTACCGAGAGTAAAATATTAATTTAGACGTTAAAACTGTTAAAAGACATTAAGTTAGTTTTTTATAATATAACTATGATGTCAATACTTAAATTACGCAAGTATAAGGGAAAGGAAATCCATCTTCCCTTCTCATTAGGTACATGATTGCGGCGACGCCAGACCCCAGGGGTGACTCCAGACCCCAGGGACGACTCCAGACCCCAGGGGCGACTCCAGACCCCAGGGGCGACTCCAGACCCCCAGAGATGACTCCAGACCCCAGAGGGCGACTCCAGACCCCAGAGGGCGACTCCAGACCCCAGAGGGCGACTCCAGACCCCAGGGAGCGACTCCAGACCCCGGGGACGACTCCAGACCCCAGGGACGACTCCAGACCCCAGGGGCGACTCCAGACCCCAGGGACGACTCCAGACCCCAGGGACGACTCCAGACCCCAGGGACGACTCCAGACCCCAGGGACGACTCCAGACCCCAGGGACGACTCCAGACCCCAGGGGGCGACTCCAGACCCCAGGGGGCGACTCCAGACCCCAGGGGGCTACTCCAGACCCCAGGGGGCGACTCCAGACCCCAGGGGGCGACTCCAGACCCCAGGGGGCGACTCCAGACCCCAGGGGGCGACTCCAGACCCCAGGGGCAACTCCAGACCCCAGGGGCGACTCCAGACCCCAGAAGCGACTCCAGACCCCAGAGACGACTCCAGACCCCAGAGGGCGACTTCAGACTCCAGGGAAGATTCCAGACCCCAGGGACGACTCCAGACCCTAGGGACGACTCCAGACCCCAGGGACGACTCCAGACCCCGTAAATACTCCCCCGTTCCTGAACGTACATGACGAACGTCCCGTTGCTGGGGTCCTGGTACTCCATATTCCCCTTAGCATACACCCAAAATATAATTTTAAGATTCGGCTGCTTTAGGTAATTCCTACCACACCGTGCACAACCGCGTTGACTTATTCCACGCACGCACACAACCAGCCTGCACTTGGCGGGTCCCGTCTTGCCTGGTTTCCCAGTGCAGAAAATCTACAAGACAACTTCCCAAGTTGAAGACTTGGGTTTGTCTCTGGGGAATGTAAACAAGCATGGCCAAGTTCGAGACGGTGGCGTGCACCGGTAAACCGTGGCACACGTGCCAAAAGTGGCATCGTTTGCATGTGTACGTCATGTATTTCGCGGGAACAAATGATGTGAAGCGTCTTTGTGCATTAAAGGTCGTCTTTTTTTATCTTTAATCAACTGGGACAACAAGGCTAGAAGGCGGGGCATAAAGAGTTAGACCTTATTTATTCTTAGTCACTGATAGGTAAAGATGATTGTATTACAGGGTTGCCAACCGTATACGGGTTGTCATGCGTACAATCACGCATACAATCATGCAGTCTGTATGACTGTATGTCTTGCTATATCGGAAAAGTATATATTATTGCCGTTGATCTTTGGAAGTATTTGATCAAGTATCCTTCTCTCAGGAGCGTGTGAGCTGTGAATGGTGACAGTACTTCCTACAGTACACAGTACCTCCCACAGTACACAGTACCTCCCACAGTACCCCCCACAGAACACAGTATCCCCCACAGTACACAGTACCTCCCAAAGTCCATTTTCAGAATCCACGGATTGCAAGCTAGGCGCTCTGCCCATCCCACATTGTGGAAGGGGTCTATAACCACTGCTTCATCCGACAACTTTGATCGTCTCTCTAAAAATCTGAGAACGCGAGCCCCAGCTGAGAAAAATATTCGACTGTCGGACATGTAGATATATATACAAGTAAGGCTCTACCATTAGCGAGTATATTTGTAATCGTCATTAATGATAAACTTGAGTCTTGAACCCATATATGTAAACACACTCGACTTTAAATACCTACTGCACCCTGTCACACTCACAACCTCTCGTTCCCTTCACATTTTGACCCTGTGGCTTTGTGCACTCTGCTGGCACCCCTGGCACCCTTGGCACCCTCCCCCGTGGCTCTGTATACCCCAACTAGCGTTATGACACCAAATTCGTGAAATATTCCCATGTCTGTTGTAAAAAAAAAAAATTATCTAGCAGAGACATTAATCCCAATATGTTTTGACGTTATTTTTTATCGCAATAACATTTGAGTTTTTGTTGACAAAAATGCTATCGGGCTGGGAAGTTACTACTAATTTAAAGCATTTATATTTGCATCAATGTTTGCTGCTTGCAAACATTACTGTAGAAAATATTTTAATTATTTTCAAGAATTTTCAACCTTTAAAATAAATCAATCACAAATTTTCACGTATGTGTTAAGGACGTTGAAAACCTGACAAATAATAATAATATTATATATATATATATATTATTAAATATGACCGAAAAAGTAAGATTAATAATTCTAACACGAATTTTCTCAATCTTTCGTACATTTCTTTTCACTGTTGGAGGTAATTCAAAAATCAATTCTCCAAAATTCATTTTTATTTATGAATTTTGGAGAATTGATTTTTGAATTACCTCCAACAGTGAAAAGAAATGTACGAAAGATTGAGAAAATTCGTGTTAGAATTATTAATCATACTTTTTCGGTCATATTTAATAATATATGTCTACAGGAAAGACTGCTACCAAAATATACTAATATATATTATATATATATATATATATATATATATATATATATATATATATATATATATATATATATATATATATATATATATATATATATATAAACTTGGCCTCGTTTCTTTGCTTCACCTTTGACCTCAACAAAAAATGCAAACATGTGATTGTAATGAAACCACATTTCAATTTGGAACACCGAAAGTCGATCGACTGTTAGGCTTTGACACCTCTTTAAAGCTAACCAAGCTATTAACAAGCTTTCAGACAGACGCAGAGGATGATGCCGCTAATACTACGCCACAACTGCCAGAGGGGGTTAAACTAAAGTATTAACAAAGGAGATATTGTCAATTCTCTTGCACATACCTGAAAGGTCCAGTAGACATTTTGCGGCGCATACTTTTTCAGCTCAAATAATTCCATTTCTATGAAAACATTGGAGAGCCGTTCTTGTTTCCTGGTCGGTGGAGAAACTCAAAACTAATTATTTCATTTCAGGGTCCACGATGTGCTCTCAGCGGCTGCCCTCAGTGGGTGCCAGAGTCTGATCTGGTCTAGTCTGGTTGATCTGGTCTGGTCTGGTTGTGGGATCACTTTGGGGCACTAGTTCGTGTTTACATTGATTTCCTCCGATGAACAGAATTAAGAAGAGAGGACATAATGAACATTTATGGTTTGTTCACTCTCTCAATAATGTTAAAAAAATGTCTTAATAAATGTGGCTTCTTACTCCTTTCGATTGAGGTAATGTTTGTTTCTCTCAGTCTCTCCTCGAAGCCTAGCGTTTCAGCTTCTTCTCGTAGCCTAGCGTTTCAGCCTCTCCTCGTAGCCTAGCGTTTCAGCTTCTCCTCGTAGCTTAGTATTGTAGCAGTATAGCAATCCTCGCTAATTTCTCTACTTCTGCTTTCTACTTTTTTCTGAAGTAATGACTCTACAGTGAAGCAACATTAACTCAAATGTTCACAACAAACCTCCGAGTCTTACTGGCCTTTCCTTCGCCCTCATTGCCAACTATTCACCGAACTTTTTATCTTAGAATTGCAGCTCTTCCGTTTCATTTCGCGAATCCATTTTCTTGCCAGACTGGCATTCCCGGAGAGATGGTCGAACTCGGAGAATTAAAACCGGCACAACAGCGGTAAACCCGACTAGAGGAAGCAGGCAGGCAGTGAGGAAGATTATATATTATATACATATTATATATATATACCATGTTCCCCCTCACCCCCCTCCCTCCAAAAAGATAATTAACTTTGGGTTTGTTTCGACACTACTGGAGCTGGTGTTATGGAGTGTTTACAATGCTCGCTCCACCAGACATACTGGTAGGATTGGATGTAGGCCAATCCTACCTGTTGAGCACTTACGTAGTTATACTGACCAACTACTCATGGATGGAGGTGGTGGTTGTACATACATACATACATACATACATACATACATACATACATACATACATACATACATACATACATACATACATATATACATACATTACATGCATTATACAAAGTAGTATAAGGCATCCATCAGTCTCAGGAGACTATGGAGTTGCGCTCTGGTTGTCGGTCTGGAGTGGCCTCACCAGGGCGCAAAGCCAGGGTAGGTTGATTCGGGGGAGAAGCTGTATGTATTTATGTACATACCATACATAAATACATATACACACTTGGTGGAACATATGGCGGTGCCAGGGAGGGCCCGGGAACCCCAGATCTATCTGTCTGTCTGTCTTTTACTGTAAGTCTTCTTGTGTCTGTTGGCCTGTCTTCTCTCTGTGTTTGGGTCGACCTTGTCTTTGTCTCTGTATGTCTGTTTTAATATCTCATGTAATGTAATATACAACGATAAAATAGAGTCCCATAGGCATGTGGGTTGTCGACTGATGGGAGAAGTCAGGTGGTATGAACTATTTAAAGCATACAATAGTTTCCCGTTGGCAAGTTACAGCCCCGCTCCTGTGCCAGGTAAGTCCACTACGGGATCACCATAGCCCGTGCTACTTGGAACTTTTTGTTCCAAGTAGTGAATCTTAAACAACAACATTTTCCGTTGGCTTTGAGGAAGGGGCGGCGCTTTTGAGATGTTGGAGGCTCGGTTTTGTTGTAAAATGAACAAAATAATTGTAAATCGTTCCAATATCAGCGCAGACTGTTAAAATATTATTAAATTTGTCAAATTATTTATGATAATAGGCGCATTATCAACTATGAAATTATAAATTACGAAAATTAATTCTTTAGTAAGGCATCTCAGACAACATTGAATGATGAACAGGAATCATTTATGTGAATGATTAACGAAAATCAGTATCTCTTGACACAATTGTTTGCAGTAATTGATAACTATAAATTACATTAATGTAGTAATCTAAATTAGTTACGTAAATAATGCCAGGAATAATTAGCTGGTTCTCAAAATTTGTATTCCCAAATCTCAAGGATAAGATGGCCAGAATAAATTAAATTGACGAAACAAGTAAATCCAAATTAAACTTTGTTCTTTATCTCATAAAATTCAGTCTGACTATCTTCGACCGTCCACAAGTGATTGGGCACCATTCCTTCCCCCTCCCTCCCCCGTCCCATCCCAAATCCTTATCCTGATCCCTTCCAAGTGATATAAAAGTCGTAGTGGCATGGCACTTTCCCCTGACAATTAATTAATCAGCCGATTACGTTCGAACTTTTCTCGAACGGTGCTTCGTTTGTTTGTGTGTTCGAACCTCACCCGAGATGCTTCAGTCAAGACCTGCAAATTAGAATATTTAGCCAACAGGACCAAACCACCAGACCCATCCTTGGCCAAACTAGGCAATAACATTACAGAACAATAATTTATATGAGAAAATATTTATTATAACATGAAAATTAGATGGTATTTACCACCATTGTACAGTTGTGTGTTCCTTCATTCTTGGAAAAG
Organism: Procambarus clarkii; assembly: GCF_040958095.1. Classification (NCBI taxonomy): domain Eukaryota; kingdom Metazoa; phylum Arthropoda; class Malacostraca; order Decapoda; family Cambaridae; genus Procambarus; species Procambarus clarkii. The sequence goes on along the minus strand of NC_091197.1, from coordinate 12,328,914 downwards.
TTTCATATTGGTACCGTCACACACACGTATGGTTTCTAGATTCCAATTTAATTTCCAGTTGGTAATATAAATCACCAGATTGTCATACGGGAGAAGCAAATAAAACAACCACAGAATCCTCTGATCTCAAACCATCCCCGCGTATATATATTGTTTGTACCACAAACTTTTATTGTAAAAGGCTATTTCCAGATTTTCCAAACAGCTTTGATGGATTTTGTTATTTTTTCCTTTTCATTTTCTGTGTGGGTGCATACCTGGTGTACACGTTATTATATATATATATATATATATATATATATATATATATATATATATATATATGTGTGTGTGTGTGTGTGTGTGTGTGTGTGTGTGTGTGTGTGTGTGTGAGTGTGTGTGTGTGTGTGTGTGTGTGTGTGTGTGTGTGTGTGTGTGTGTATACTGGCAGCAGGTGTTCTTTTATGCATGTCTCATTGAATATGACAGCATATTCCGTATTTACTATTTTCTGGTTTATGGCTTCTATCCCTCTTGCTAGTGCTTTTGCATTATTTACACGCGCACACATAGAACCTGTCTCATGAAGATGTTGACCAGACCACACACTAGAAGGTGAAGGGACGACGACGTTTCGGTCCGTCCTGGACCATTCTCAAGTCGATTGTCAATGAAGACTGTCTCATGAAGCCCACATCAAGAGATATCATCAGCGGCACATGTGAGACTGGCTACATTCAGAATGGCCTACAGAATATTGCAACATTTGTAACATTTTTTAATTCGGGGTAAATACATGCAAATTTCTGTCGGGTATCATTTAAAACCTTGTATACCACATATGTCAGACCAAACCTGCAGAATGTATCTCTAGCGCATCTCCGTCTCCATCCAAGTCAAATTAAACGCAAGATGAAATTAGAGAAAGTTCCAAGGAATTCCACGAGACTAGTTCCAGAACTACGAGGTATGAGTTACGAGGAAAGGCAACGTGAATTGAACCTTATGTCATTGAAAGTGGGAAGAGTTGGGAGGGAGGGGACATGATTAAAACATACGAAATTTGCGGTGGAGTTAATAGTGAAAAATAAAAACAGACTCTTTAACACGGGTGACTCTCGCCCAATTGGGGGAAAACTGAATACATAAATGAGCCAAAGAGATATTGGGAAGAATTTTTTCAATGTCAGGGTAGTTAACAAATGGAATGCACTAGGCAGTGATGTGATGGAGGCAGATTACATACACAGTTTCAAATGTCCGTATGATAGAGGCAAATAGGCTCAGAAACCTTGACTGAGAGTTAAGAGACAGGACCAAAGAGTCGAAGCTCAACCCCCGCAAGGACAATTAGGTGAGGCCACACTGAAAGATAAGGTCAGTAGGTAGGAAAGCAAGAGATGGCAACACAGGATAGAAGTCAGCTTCTATCCCACTCCTACTACCCCTGCCATCCCTTACACCTCCTCTTCCAAACTCTCCACACCATCACTCCCACAGTAATTATCCCCCCAAACACCACATCAACCTATCCACCCCTCCCATAACAACCACAACCCCCTAACAATCCTCCCATCACCAAATCGACCACTACCTCCCCCCCAACCACATCAACGTCTCCCACCAACTACCACCCACATCACACTAACCATCCCCCCAACGACCTCAACCCCCCCACCCCTCCCCATTACAACAATCACATACCACTCCATCACACCATCATACAAACTACCATCCATTCCCCTACACTAACCATCCCCCCACCCCCACCCCCACCACAGCCACCACCAACCCCCCACCACCACCCCACCCCCACCACCACCACCCCCAACATACTTGTGGAGCAAGCAGAGGGAACCAGTCGCCTAGATCCACTGGAATTCAAACCCCCACCAAAATAAAACATTAAAGATCATGTTCTCATATCGTCATTGTATAGACAGAAAGGGTGCAGAAGTGTGCTCTGTGTGGAGGCTGGGACGGGAGGGAGAGAGGGACGGGAGAGGAGGACGGGAGAGGAGGAAGGGAGAGGAGGAAGGCAGTGAGGAATAGGATGCAGAGGGATAGGAAGCGGAGGATGGAATTAGTGATAGAAGTAGATGGTAATGGTGAATATGGATGAATATTTGATGATGATAATGGTTGGATGTAGCAGTAATGATTGTTCTAGGGGGGGGAGTGGTAGCAATCATGGTAGCAGATACCAATGGAGATAACGAGGTAGTTACCATGATACCTACCACGAATGTAAACCGTGTCACCATTTGGGAACTCCGTCACTCACGATGGTGACACATGAAACACCCCAACATATTAAACACCAAATTATTAGTAATGTGGACCTCAACATGTCATCGAGTCTCGAAACTATTTGACCTTTAAGGAGCTCAGCCAGTGGCTGAGCGGACAGAACACTGGACGCGTGATCCTGTGGTCCCGGGTTCGATCCCGGGCGCCGGCGAGAAACAATGGCCAGAGTTTCTGTCACCCCTGATGCCCCTCTTACCTAGCAGTTAATAGGTACCTGGGAGTTAGTCAGCTGTCACGGGCTGCTTCCTGGGGGTGGAGGTCTGGTCGTGGACCGGGCCGCGGGGACACTAAGCCCCGAAATCATCTCAAGATAACCTCAAGAAAGACTATGAACATCTGTTTGCTGCCCAATTGGTAAGTTTTAAATTAATTAATGTCTTTAAACATTTCCTACTTTTTTTTCTTTTTTTAACCCCAAACGATTGTTTTCATTTTACCAACTACCAAAGTTAGATCGTTTGGTGCACAAGACAAGTGGAGTTAAGGCAATACAGAGGATGATGCACAGTGACCACAATGCAACAGCTGCAACCTCAAGACCAAAGGAATGGTACAAGAATTCAACCATTTATAAATCACTTATTCTCTCAGGACCAAACAATATAATGGTAGATAGGCTTGGATACCCACGTACATGGGTAGCCATATACATGGGTAGCCACGTACATGGGTAGCCATATACATGGGTAACCAAGTACATGGGTAGCCACTTACATGTGTAGCCATATACATGGGTAGCCAAGTACATGGGTAGCCACGTACATGGGTAGCCATATACATGGGTAGCCAAGTACATGGGTAGCCACGTACGTAAGTACTGTTGCTACAAGCAATAGCCTGCTCAACCAAGTTATCACACATCAAGTCTGACTCCAAGCCGGGCTTAGGGAGTAGAAGAACGCCCTGAATCCTTTCCATATATACAGACACACAGACACACACACGCTTCACTGAAACCTTCATATACGTGAATACCTTTCCCCAATAAATGGAATCCTTTATGTAACATCAAATGGTATGAAACTAGAGTTGGAAATTTAAATGGAAATGTTTACAAAATTTCTCAGTTGGCCATAAATAATACGTACGCATTGTTGAACATCCGGGAATTGAAGCTCGTGAGTAAAATACAACGACAGAAAGTCAGAGTTGGTTGACGGAGTGGGAGACAAACTGTATGAAAAGTTTGAGAAAATTGTCCAGGGTGAATATTAACACCTTAACTCTCCCGTTCTCAGACCGGGAGAGTTTCTTTCACCCTATGCCCCTGTTACCTAGCAGTAAAATAGGTACCTGGGTGTTAGTCAGCTGTCACGGGCTGCTTCCTGGGGGTGGAGGCCTGGTCGAGGACCAGGCCGCGGGGACACTAAAAAGCCCCGAAATCATCTCAAGATAACCTCAAGATAACCTCTCTCTCACACACACATACGATAACTTCAACCCTTCATGATATTACACATTACATGTTCAAAATAGTTTAAAACAGTTGAGAGGAATACCACCGAGATTATTCTTGAACTTAAGGAGTAGAGTCATTCAGTTATATATGGAAAAGAATGTCTCTCTACCTAAAGTTGGAGGCCAGATGCGTGGTGTTAGCCTTGCTCAAATTTGTAGAGGGAATGGTCTGGGGTACAGGATGGACATAGGCGTTTCGGGGTAGGCCTAAGTTAAATGCTTTTAGAAATATTACCATATATAAACCTCCCCATGCAACTGTTATGAATCATTATGTGTTATGGGAATAAATTGTGATAAGGATTAAGACAGAGAACAGCACAATTATTAAGAAAGAGGATAGCATGAGGCTTCAAGATTACCTGGACAAACTGAAGGAATGGTCCAACAAATGGCTGTTACTGTTTAACCCATGCAAATGTAAAGTAATGAAGATAGGTGTAAGGAGCAGGAGGCCAGAAAAAAGGTAACATTTGGGAGATGAAATTCTTCAAGAATCAGAAAGAAAGATCTAGGGGGTTGATATCACGCCAGACCTGTTCCCTGAATCCCATATCAAGAGGATATCGTCAGCGATATATATATATATGCCAAGTTGGCAAACATAAGAATGGTCTTTAGAAATTTGTGTAAGGAATCATTCTGAACCTTGTATACCACATATGTCACACCAATCCTGGCGTATGTTGCTCCAGCATGGAGTCTATATCTAGTCAAGTTTAAGACTAAATTGGAGAAGGTTCAGAGGTTTGTCACCAGACTAGTACCCGAAATGAGGGGTATGAGATACGAGGAGACGACGGGAAATAAACCTCACGTCGCTGGAAGACAGAAGAGTTAGAGGAGAAATGATCATCACATGCAAGATTCTCAGAGGATTTAATAGGGTAGATAAAGTAAGTTTAACACAAGGAGCACATGCACTATGGGACACAGGCGGAAAGAGAGTACCCCAAATGAGCCACAAAGACATTAGAAAGAACTTTTTTAGGGTCAGAGCAGTTAACAAATTGAATGCATTAGGCAGTGATGTGGTGGAGGCTGACTCCATACACAGTTTCAAATGTAGATATGATAGAGCCCAGTAGGCTCAGGAACCTGTACACCTGTTGGCGGTTGAGAGGCGGGACCAAAGAGCCGAAGCTCAACCCTCACAGGCACAACGAGGTGAATATAGACACAATGAAAGACGGAAGGACGCGACAAAAATCGATATCACCTGAGGCTAGCAACAGAGAGCTAGTGGGGGGGGTAGAGGAAGAAGGGGGGGCGGGTTTTAGAGGAGTTAGTAAGAGTTCATCACAACCTATAAATAGAGTACTCAGCGTAGGACAAAAGCAAGGCAAATTCGTACAATTTAATTTAAAAATTTAATTCATTACGCATTAATTCATCTCTAGTTATAATGATTTTTTTTGTTTTTTTTTTAAGATGCAAAAACTTTTTGCCGTTTATTCCCATCAACGTGAGGCACGTTTAACCCAGCCATTTGGACCTCAAACCACTTCCACAACAGTGTAAAGATGAATTCCCCATTCTTCTGTCTTTGAGAGATAATGTCTGTGTCTGTCTGTGTGTGTAGCTGCAGGCCAGACGGTTAGGGCTAGCCTCGCACAACGCTCCAGGGTGACTGGTGATTGTATGGTGAGTGTCGTAAGGTAAGAGGGGTCGACCCCTTCCCCTCCCCCCAAGTATCTATGAGTAGGACTGGCTCCTTTTAAGACAACCAACGACTGAAATGTGGGGTTAGTTGTCAATAGAGTTACCTAGATATTTCAAATGTAATTGACCACATTTGTTAGACTCACATGTTAGAATGGGAGGAATGGAGAATGTGAGAATCGGAGAGATGTAGAATATAAGGGAAGGAGAATGTGTGGGGAGATGGGGAAGATGGGGTGGGTGTATGGGAGGAGACTAGGAGGATGTATGTGGGCAGAGGTGGGGGAGTTTGGTGTGCGGGGAGATGGAGGGGAGGGGATGGGGAGTGTGTGGAGATGGAGAGGGAGTGAGTTTAGGTGAAGATACTGAGTGTGTACGTGAGGAATCACCTGGGAGAGTTTGGTGTGTTGGAGGTGATAGTTATGTGCATGTGTATTCACCTATTTCTTCTTGAGGGGGTTGAGCTTTGGCTCTTTGGTCCCGCCTCTCAACCGTCAATCAACTGGTGTACAGATTCCTTAGCCTACTGGGCTCTATCATATCTACATTTTAAACTGTGTATGGAGTCAGCCTCCACCACATCACTGCCTAATGCATTCCATCTGTTAACTACTCTGACACTGAAAAAGTTCTTTCTAACGTCCCTGTGGCTCATGTGGGACTCAGTTTCCACCTGTGTCCCCTTGTTCGCGTACCACCAGTGTTGAATAGTTTACCCTATTCCACCCTGTCTATTCCCCTGAGGATTTTGTAGGTAGTGATCATATCTCCCCTTACTCTTCTGTCTTCCAGTGTCGTAAGGTGCATTTCCAACAGCCTTTCCTCGTAATTCATGCCTCTTATTTTACGTTAGGCTCCATGGGGTTGGGTTAGCTTAGGGTAACGTTAGGGTTGGGTTGGTTACGCAAGGTTTGGGCTGGGTTATAAAATCCGTTGACTGTGTAGGATGCGACTTGTATCCACCTCAGCTTTAGACTGTAACTATCTTCAGCTGTAATGTGAATTTCAGTCGTGGATGTAAAGATGCCACCGCTCTGACCTATTCTTGAAAGGAGGACAATGTCGATACTACTGCCCATACTACTCATATGGACCAATAGGCCTTCTGCAGTTGCCATTATTCTTATGTTCTTATTTAAAATATCAACGGAAATCCGATGTGTAGAACAGTGCCGAAATTTTCGGCCAGCCGGTGCGACACTGACCGTCTCTCTACGTTTGAATTTTCCAGTCCAGGATTCCTCCAGCAAAACCCACAATATTTCCGCCTGGTAGTCAACCCTATTTCTCGCTAGAGCGGCACAAGCGCTTTCCAACCGATTTCTTTGGCGATCAATACATTTTTGTTTTCCCTTCGGATTTGATAAATCTTGGCACTGGTTATATATTTCTAATCTATCAGAATAACTGCACGTGAAATGCCACAACAGACTAGCAGAACCTGACCCCCAAGGGTTAAACATAGAACCTGACCCCCAAGGGTTAAACATAGAACCTGACCCCCAAGGGTTAAACATAGAACTTGACCCCCAAGGGTTAAACATAGAACCTGACCCCCAAGGGTTAAACATAGAACCTGACCCCCAAGGGTTGAACATAGAACCTGACCCCCAAGGGTTAAACATAGAACCTGACCCCCAAGGGTTAAACATAGAACCTGACCCCCAAGGGTTAAACATAGAACCTGACCCCCAAGGGTTAAACATAGAACCTGACCCCCAAGGGTTAAACATAGAACCTGACCCCCCCCTCCCCCCCCCAAGGGTAACACGTTCTAATGAGAGAATAATTAGCACAGAAAAATGTAACAAGATGCCTTGTTTTGTCAATATAACAATTTCCAAAGTCCATTACTAGAGTTGTCGTTGAGCCACAGAAGAATACCTCACCCCTAAAAGGCCTGTCACTGTTCGTACAGCATTTTGCTAGTGGTGGTAAGTGACCACTACCACCCTCCACTTTCCATCGTGGCGACAACCACGAAGAAGTCCTCATTAACTGTTCCAGAATGATTTGAGCTGATTTTGACCCACAGCATTGTTCAGAGAACGGTTTAACAGGTCACTGGGAGATACAGTTCAATGGTTACCAATGTCGACTATTCCAGTCATGCATATATATACACGCGCGTCTCGGTACAGAGGATTGGATTGGTTGGTGAATAATAATCAAGTGTGCTGCCACCCAGCATCAGCACTGACACTGGGGAACCCGAGGCTCCTGGGGACATGTTGGGTGCGCCCATCTGCACACACCTCCACTATTACCTATACTTACACACTCTCATAAATGTAACACAGGCAATGTATTAAATATTTAGGGGGGAATCCTGATTATCACTGTTTTTACCCAAAGTGAAGCTTCACAGTGCCACTGTTAAGACCTGTGAGTCACTGCTTGCTAGGCGCTCTTTCTAAGATCAGAGGCGACTCCCTCTTCTCCTTCGCCGAGAAGAGGGAGTTCTTCCCCGAGAGGAGGGAGAGAGAAGAGAAGTCTTCTCCTTCAAGAATTCTAATTCTTATCAACATTTTTCTATAGATTTGTCGCTTATAAAATTCGATTTTTTTCCCCCTAACAAGAAATGTACCAACACGCAGCAGACTAGTCTATCAGAACCTTAGCATTGAAAACATCAGTATTGCGACGATTTTATTTTCACTAAACACGTCGCAAATTTTTACCGAGTGATGGATTCTGTAAATAATTACGGCGTATTATGTGTGAAGAATGTTGTTGTTGTTGTTGTAGCGTAGATGTTCACTTGTCCGTCAGCGTGGAGCACCACCCTGGCAGGTGTGGAACCGGCCAAGATGCAGGTGTGGCCACACCTGCAAATGTGCGTGAGGAAACACTCACGTTGAGAATGCAAATTAGTTTTTTTTTATTATGGATTCAGCTTAACATCCCCACCTCCCTCCTCCTCCTCTCCCCTTACTTAATCCAACTAGTAAACTAGTCAGCATGCACGTCTCTCTCTCTCTCTCTCTCTCTCTCTCTCTCTCTCTCTCTCTCTCTCGCACACAACCCTACCCCCCCTCCCTCCCACATACACACAAAATCTCCCATTCCCAATCGCCACGATTGAAATCCAACTCTGACCTTCTGCCAGTCAACCCAGAAGACACACACACACACACACACACACACACACACGCACGCACGCCAACGTGTACAAAGTTCACCAGACTATGTACAAGAAGCCAAACCTAACAGCAGGATGAACTAGGAGTAATACAGAGGCCAAAGGACAGAAGAAAACAGATACAACGACTTGGAATGAATACATAAATGTAAGAAGAGTATCCGAAGGAAATTATGAAAAATTATATTGCTTCTAAACGAAAGAAACAGTTAAAAAACTGCATTGTTATGAGAAAAATGACAATGCACGACCAAGTGACTATAGGCTACAAGGAAGGGGAGGATAATATACATGAAATAATAAAGAAATTTCCAAGAAACTCGGCGATTTCGGGGCTTAGCGTCCCCCGCGGCCCGGTCCTCGAGCAGGCCTCCGTTTTTGTTACACACCTCCAGGAAGCAGCCCGTAGCAGCTGACTAACTCCCCAGATACGTATTTACTACTAGGCGAACAGATGCACCAGGGTGAAAGAAATTGTCTATTTGTTTTCACCTCCACAGGGGATCGAACCCGAAACCTCACAACTACGAATCCAAAGCGCTGTCCACTCAGCTGTCAGGCACTTGAGTGAGACATGAAAAAGACTTTAATATTGAGGCAACAGCAGGAAGCAACTTGCATCACTAGATGAAATTAAATCCATTGACCCCAGATAAAGACTCAATTTATGAACAAATCCACAAGGGCCGTGACGAGGATTCGAACCTGCGTCCGGGAGCATCCCAGACAGTGCCTTAATCGACTGAGCTACGACAGGGTTAAATGGGTTGAAACCGAAGTTCTACTGAACTTCGGTTTCGCATCCCAAACACTGAACAGTGTCTGGGACGCTCCCGGACGCAGGTTCGAATCCTCGTCACGGCCCTTGTGGATTTGTTCATTTGATGCATCACGTTAGTGTGATCTCTGTGTGTGACTCGATGGATGTTAAAAGAAGCAGCACAGGTCCTCAGCTAGCTGTCTTGTAACCAACCATTTAATTAAGGATTATCCCAACCTATCTAATAACCCAAACAACCCAACCCATCCAAACTCTTTTTTTTTCCAATCCAACCCATCCCATAATCCATCATCCCAAATTTCCTCCCACGTGGAAATAACCGACAAAGACTATTAACAATTTCCTAAAACACTTATATTCCACAAAACTTTTATCTCCCTCTTCACCAACTTGTAATTAGCATATTGAACTTAGAACTGGTAAAGTTGCAGGAGCAATCAATTAAAAAGGAATGTGGGGGAGGGAGGGGGGCCTTGCTAATTATTGGATAGAACATTTGATTGCATTTTCTTCCCGCTTGTCACAGGCGGGATAGGGCCGAGGGGCCGAGCGGTCGAGCGGTCGCAGGTGGGTCAGGGCCGAGTGGCTGAGCGGTCACAGGCGAGTTAGGGCCGAGGATCCTTGTTTCAGCGCTCACGAAAGTATTTATTATTAGAGATATAAATGACTTTATTAGCAGAATGCTGATGGAGGATGGGTATATTGGTTTTTCCATCCCCATCCCTCCCTCCCTCCCTCCCTCTCTCTTTTGCCCATGTCTGTCTTTATCCCTTTTGTCTGCCTCTCTATCCCTCCTTCACTTTCTTCCCCCCCCCCCCTCATCTCTCTCTTTTTCCAACTATCCTCCTCCGTCCCCTCTCCCGTCTACACTCTACACTATCCGGCGCCACCCAACCGGAGTGCAGCTGATGCCACGTAAGTACTCACCCCAGATGAGTGCAAGTGCAGGAATGCCCGCGGTAGGGCCGACACTTGCACTCTGGGCCACGCCAGACTCTGGCACTAACGCCAGTCTAATGGTCGAGCAAGTGTGGCACTCATATTTGGAATGGTTGGGAGGGGGGGGGTTATGGAACGGTTAGGAGGAGGAAGAGGGAGGGGGGGGGAGTAGGTCCACAAACCTCCAGTATTGTTTTAAAACGTTTTTAAAACATTAATGTTTTAATGTTATTAGTAATGTTTTTAAAACGCCACTGGTGTTTCAGTATTAAGCTGGGAACCTCAGCTTATTCGTTTGGGGAAGAGTTTAACCCCTTACTTTCCGACACCCCCCCTCCCTTCCCCTTTTCCTGACACCATCCCAGGAGCTTCATGGAGCTCTATTTGATGGAAGGGTTGATTCATGCAGCTCTATTTGATGGAAGGGTTGATTCATGCAGCTCCATTTGATGGAAGGGTTGATTCATGCAGCTCCATTTGATGGAAGGGTTGATTCATGCAGCTCCATTTGATGGAAGGGTTGATTCGTGGAGCTCCATTTGATGGAAGGGATGATTCATGGAGCTCCATTTGATGGAAGGGGTGATTCATGGAGCTCTATTTGATGGAATGGTGGATTCATGGAGCTCCATTTGATGGAAGGGTTGATTCAAGGAACTCCATTTGATGGAAGGGTTGATTCAAGGAGCTCCATTTGATGGAAGGGTGGATTCATGGATGTTTTTTTTTTTAACAGTGAATATTGGGTAGTTATTCAAGGTACGAAAATGTGACACCTGTTGGAGGATTTCTGTACCTTGTAAATCAGTAATTAACGTTGAGGCAAGAGTGCTGGTGTAGTCCTACCGGGGATGATAATGTTGTGACATACAATGACAAGTGAGCAAACAATGACAAAGCAATCATTGTAGCCTCCGGGGTTCCCCCAGAAACCGAATTTACCCTCTCATAACAAACTACAATACGACCACTTTCGCTGATAAGCAACTGAATTCCCTCATATATTTAAGAGCTGAAATGTTTACCAAGAATAGTTCATTGAACCTCTTAATTCTTAGATGTTAAATATCGATTTTTAATTGCGATAATTGTAGAGATAAGAGGGAGGGTTGAGCCTTGGCTCTTTGGTCCCGCCTCTCAACCGTCAATCAACGTGTGTACAAGTTCCTGAGCCTATTGGGCTCTATCATATCTACACAGTGTGTGTGTGTGTGTGTGTGTGTGTGTGTGTGTGTGTGTACTCACCTATTTGTGCTTGCGGGGGTTGAGCTTTGGCTCTTGTGTGTGTGTGTGCTCTTGTGTGTGTGTGTGTGTGTGTGTGTGTGTGTGTGTGTGTGTGTGTGTGTGTGTGTGTGTGTGTAGTGTGTGTGTGTATGTGCGTCTGAGAGGGAAAGATTTTAACAGGGTTTGAATTGGTTTCAGGTATTATGATGTTCTCTTAATGTCCACCCCGTCACTACTAGCCATTGATTTAAAAAAAAAAAGAGGGTCACCTTGCCCAACCGGCAAGGTGACCCTCTACCTGCAAGAGTGGCTGTTCCCTGTTGCTCCATGTGCATGTAACGAAGTTCCCAGAGGGGGGCTGGGAGAGAGCAGAGGGGGGGGCGGCTGGGAGAGAGCAGAGGGGGCTGGAAGAGAGCAGAGGGTGCGGTGAGAGAGCAGAGGGGGCGGTGAGAGAGCAGAGGGGGGGTGGGAGAGAGTAGAGGGGGCTGGAAGAGAGCAGAGGGGGCGGTGAGAGAGCAGAGGGGGCTGGGAGAGAGCAGAGGGGGGCTGGGAGAGAGCAGAGGGGGCTGGAAGAGAGCAGAGGGGGCGGTGAGAGAGCAGAGGGGGCTGGGAGAGAGCAGAGGGGGGGGGGCTAAGATAAAGAAGAGGTTCTGTACGAGTAGTGGGAGACGCGCGTCCATGGGCCTCTCCGGAAATTGAGCAACGGTACATTGATAAGGGAAGAAGAGGCAGTTTCCCGTTACCTAAGAGAGAAGAGAGGAATAATAGAGACAGAGAAGAGAGAGAGAGAGAGAGAGAGAGAGAGAGAGACCTAGGAGTTATCATTCACATCAACAGTGCCAGGAGAGTATGAAACAAAATATTTTGGCTGTGACGGAGGGCACCACGTCCCACTAAAGGCGAAGATGGCATACCATTGTATTCAAGCGACCCATAGAGACCCCATCTCGGGTACAATCGATGTTTTGTTTAAAGATATACTACCAGCACTCTGCCTCCTTCTTCTTACCACCCCACACATAACATTTTCTTGTCTTTCATTCCACTCTTCACTCTGCTGATGCTGCTGCTACTGCTGCTGCTGCTGATGCTGCTGCTGCTGCTGCTGCTGCTGCTGCTGCTACTGCTGCTGCTACTGCTGCTGCTACTGCTGCTGCTGCTGCTGTTTCCCTCTATATAAGGAATCGAAATATATCGATTCTAAAAGTAACCTTCATTTTATTCCTGACCCAAAGATTGAACACGAGACATGGCTGCCTAAGACGACTCGATTCGTTTTCTTTTCCAGGAAATGCGTCGTCAACTTGCCTCTGAAATATTCTAATTTTAAACGCAAAATATTGGAATTCATTGTAGGCTAACTAGGCAAATGGATTTCTCATTGTGTGTAACTGGTGTGGCGGGCATGTTAATGACCTATATCCCGCCCAGAATTAGCAATAAGGATTACACTCGCGATAACGAGAGAGCCTTTAAGGGCCTAGACTGCATTACTGCAAGTGGGAGACTTCAGGAGGCATTATAGTAATATTCTTTCGGCTTATATCAAAGAAAAACTGAAATAAACTTTCAAAGATTCTGTACACTTTACGATAATGACGTAAGTAATTATTTCATCGTGTTCACGTGTTCACTGTGCTCACGTGCAGGATCGTACGAGTCTGGTCTGTTGCACGTGATACATGTTGAGCAACTTTTTAACGATCGGAAATATAAACTAAGTTAATATTCCTAAAATGCGTAGGTAATTTCTGGATAAGAACAGTGCAGTTTACTTATGAGACAAATTACTGGATAATATAACAATCATGGGATCAATAGATTGCTCCAGTAGGAGGCTAGACAAATATATGATGACCTTAGGGGGGGGGGGAGGGGGAGGGTGAATAAATATGAGCTGCCTCATATGAACCAATAGGCTTTCTGCAGTATTCGTTATTCTTGTGTTCGAGAGAATTTCGAACGTCATCAGTTGTGTAATCAAGCGAACTGTTTTACATTCGAACATGGAGAAGACGTGCTGAGGTTGATGACCAGACCACACACTAGAAATTGAAGAGACGACGACGTTTCGGTCCGTCCTGGACCATTCTCAAGTCGATTGTGTTACGAGAATGGTCCAGGACGGACCGAAACGTCGTCGTCTCTTCAATTTCTAATGTGTGGTCTGGTCATCATACTTCAGCCACGTTATTGTGACTCATCGCCTGCACGTGCTGAGGTTACCTTACATGGAAAAGAAACTTTTCAAAGGTTAATAGAGAAGGGTAAGTTGTTGTTGTCTTAGATTCAGCTACTCGGAACAAAAGTTCCAAGTAGCACGGGCTATGGTGAGCCCGTAAGTGGACTTGTTGAAAAGAGTAAACGAGCACATACTTGTAAAGCAAGTAAATACAAACACACATCAAGGGGACGCATCCGGTCCTACCATCGTCGTGGCCTAGTCTACCCCCCCCCCCCACCTACGCACCCCTATAAATCAACAACAACAACTTGGTTTACCAGAAGCCCCATACAAAACATCGTGAAATACGAGTGAACAACACCAGGTTACACGAAATTAATCTCTTAAAGCACAAAGGTTGTGAACAAATTTATCCCCACTAGCGACCCAGTAGGGCAAAACAACTGTCACTTTTGTAAGCAAAATACCTGACGTTATAACCTGCATGTTCAAGACATATCACACACATTTTAAGAAGTCAGTAAACCCAACGAAGGCCAAGTGAAGATGCCTCAAGTTCTCCATATTGTGGTTTGATGTGGACTCCGAAGGTCACTTCAAGCACTGAGCTAATTTTGGACGATGTTTTTTCTGGCTCCGAGGATCATGTTGGTCCACAGGTTAGTCCTTAATGCCTATAAGTTGGCCCCTTAATGCCTATAAGTTGACCCCTTAATGCCTATAAGTTGGCCCCTTAATTCCTATAAGTTGGCCCCTTACTTCCTATAAGTTGGCCCCTTGGCCAATACCCATGGGCCAATTGACCCATCTGATGGGTATTGTGTGTATATACATATTGACGTTAGCATCAGGACGTTATATAATCATTGGAGCTTAAATTCCTGGGCTTTGTATATCTGCGCTGGGATATACATTAAGGAGTTATACATTGTATAAAACATACTCAAATATATACATATAAGTTGCTTAAACCGCAGTTTTTCATTCATAATCTTGGGTTAGTATAGTGATGCCCATAACAGACCAATACAAACACTACGTTAGCAAATTCATTCCAAACGTAGTTTAATTGTGAAGTGACGATGGTGATTCATTATTACAATGAAGATGGGGGGGGGGGAGGGGTTATACATACACTTGTATTTGTTTATATTTTGCAGCTATTTAAAGGACATTCATCACCTCATTACCCCAGATCCAGCTGTTTCGTTTACCAGGAGAATACCTGTGACTGCCAGGAACGAGGGTTGTAAATGTAGGCTAGCTGGGCAGGCGCTCTCTCTCTCTCCATCCATCTTTCCCTCTTCGTCTCCCCCTTCTCTCTCTCCCTCTCTTTCTCCACCTTCCCTCTCTCTCACCTTATCAGTTCAATTCTCTCAGTGTCCATTCTCGGGACAATGCAAATCAGTGCTCGGAAGGGTTAATTTACGCAGCTGTGCTGGGTAATCTCGCCATTATGTTGCGTGCAAAAATCTGATGATGCTTATATTCGGTGTGGGAACGCGAAGCACGGCGGGTTTTTAGGGTTTTGTGATAATCGCTGCTTGGGCTTAGCAAATGTGGGGTTACGCCCACTTTCTTATGTGCGTTGTTTCGAGATGAAAGGAGAACCGGGGGGGGGGGGGGTAGAGAGAATAGGGCGATGAAGAGGGGCAGGGGAGGCAAAGAGAGATGGGTGAATGGGGAAGTGGGTGGCTGGAAATTAGGGGGTTTGAGGTGGGGGGTGCTAAGGGAAGGACAGGGGGGTGATGGGGAAAAGCAGTTGAAGATGGGAATTGGGAATGATGGGGGCCATGGATGTGAAAGGGGGGACCCCTGTGGATATGAAGAGGGGGTCATGAATGTGAAGGGGTTAGTGCCAAGTACTCTCAGCGTGAAGCCTGACACACACACATACACACACACACACTGTGGTTGAACTGTGGTTGATTGATTGTTCAATAAACCCCTGAACTATATGTTTAACACATCTCTAACCCTGTCCATGGAGGACAGAAGAAAATGTATATATGCTGGTTAGCATTGTAAATGTGTGGCCACGTCTGTGGTAGAAATTAAAAAAAAAAACACGTGGCAAGATGATCAAGAAAGGACCTTTTGTGCTTGGCGTCTCGTAGGCAACATCACGCTGTGTAACCTTCTCTCCTACCTTCTATTCTCCCTTCTCTTCCACTTGCGTGTATCCTGCTTCTCTTCCATTCGTCTCCTCCCTAACTCCAGTCAGTCCCCCAGTAATGTATTCAACGCTAGTGTATTGTATTTTCTGAGAGGTATTCCATTACCCTATTTGTCCTAGGGACCGGAAGAATAGGTTACTATACTGTATCTAATGAACAAATCCACAAGGGCCGTGTCGAGGATTCGAACCTGCGTCCGGGAGCATCCCATACACTGCCTTATACTGAATCTACTGAAGTATTCCCCGTCCAGCGTGTCGTGTATGATAATTAGTCACCACAAGAGGGTGAGAGGGACACCTATTCTAATTTACCTATTCTACCTATTCTAATTTAGCACACGCTCGTCCGCTCCGTCGACTGCCAAACCAACTTCATTCACAATCTTGTTTATCTCCCTATTTCCTCACTGTCATGAACAACCCCCCACCCCCCCTCTTGTCACCCCACTCCTCCCAACCACCTTTTTCTCTCACCCGTTTCACTCTTTTCTTTTCTCGCCCCCCCCCCCTTCACCAAAGGCCCCAGAGATGTTGATCGATCTTAGCCGTGTTATACGTCACTGTCGTCTGAGGATGCAGATTAAGAGTAAAAAAATGGGTAATAACTAATTTATTGTTAAACATTGAATAACATGAGCGTTTACTCGTGGACACGTTTAAAACACACACCATACAACACGCATGGTCTCTCTCTCTCTCTCTCTCTCTCTCTCTCTCTCTCTCTCTCATCACACACACTCACACACACACAAACCCACACACACAGTTGAGAGGCAGGACCAAAGAGCCAAAGTTCAACCGACACAAATAGGTGAGTAGACAGCATCTATATACCACCCCCCCACCCCAGAACACCCCCACCTCTCGCATTCAAACACCTATACCCACCCCACAAACACACACCCCCCCCCCCCCACTTCACTAACCCCACCGCTACTTTGCTACTGTTTACAAAGACAGTCAACACCTTTGTAACGTGTCCCTGGTGTTGATACGTGAGTCACAGTGCCTCTACGCAAACAATGACACACAAACATTATGTGTCACCGTTAATTTAAGGCAGTGTCCCCTTGGAATGTCAGTAACCCCCCTCCCCCTCCCCCCCCTCACCACTGTACAAATAAAATTACTAATTGTTTGGTGATGAATCATGTTTCCTTGTCATAAATTACATAGACGACCGTTTTTATACTTGTGTTAATAAGGAAAGGTGAAAAAAAATGAAATTCCCCAACTTTTGTTTGCCAAAGTGAAGGTGGACTTTTGTTGATGTTGTTATTGTTCTCTCCGGCGAGTACCTCGTTAACTGGGCACCTCGAATGGGCAGTTGAGGAGCCACGGGGGAGGGGGGGGGGGGTGATTTACTCTGGCGGTAGAGTGCCACGGTTAAGGCTTACGTCTTCTGAGTAGGGGAATAGTTTCCAAAGGTACGTAGTCTTTCTCTCCCCTCCCCTTCCAGCCTTAGGAAAGAAATACTTTCTTCCCCCCCACCCTTCCAGCCTTGGGAAACGAAATATATCCCACACGCTGGGAATAAAAAAATACACTCCCGGGAAAGAAGTACACTCCCCTTCCTTCCACTCCCCTTCCTTCCACTCCCCTTCCTTCCTCTCCCCTTAGGTCCGTGGAAAGACACAAACCTCGCTCCTGGGAGGTTTGTGTCTTTGTGTCTTCAGATGTGAAAGGTCTCAAGTTTCCCGTAAACATACGTCTCCCCTACACGAGGTCCCTCACCTGTTGAGGGGGGGGGGGGTCGGATCCCCCTCCCCTTAGGGTGTCGTGGGGTCGTCACGAGGCAGCGCCGGCCACTAACCACCACTAATCCAACACCTCTGTGGTTACTCACGGTCAACTAACAACTCGTTCTCAGGTCAGCCTCGATAAAGCATTTCTCAACCCTTTTACCCTTAAATTAATTCTGGGTTGCACATTACATAAACAAACACTTATTTCATTGTCACTTGAAAGAAGACGATTTCTGTCTTTATTCTTCCTGCTGGTTAAGTAAGAACAATTAAAACAAGAACATTACTCAAACATGCATTTATATATGATTAAAATAAATCTATGCCTCACTATCTCTTACGGAACCCCTAGTAATCTTGGGGGTCCTTGAACCTCAGGTTAAAATCATTTCCCCGCAATCGTCAATTTTAAAGTATTGTGTATTAAAAATAGATTTGTTCTCATGCATAAATTAACATTATTATTCATTAAAGTTCTATGTAAACGTTAGGCGTAGGTAAGGTTAGGTGTTTAGGTTCTGTTGGCGATTATTTGTATTTGTAGTGCGTGGGTGAAGCATTTATAGCGTTGATTCGAACAAAATTCGTCAGTGAAGCACTTGTTCCGGATATGTTCGAATGTCAGCAGTTGTGAGACGTGTGTAAACCGTTTTTCATTCATAAACAGGGGGTTTGGTGGGTGCATGGAATCACTTTTGGATCTTTGTTTGGAGGACGGGCTGCGTCAGCGAATACTGTTCGAGATATGTTCGAACGTCATTAGTTGCGAATCGTGCGTAAGCTGTTTTTCATTCGTAAACAATGGGTTTGGCGGCTAAATTAACGAGCCTTTCGCTTTTATTGTTGAAGACGGACTGATGAAATCACACTAACCTTCGACCCCACCGATAGTCCGTGGGGTCGAACCCTCGGATTGAGTCACCTGAGACGCTCGTTCATTCCTGGAGTTCAATACCTTACTGTCAAACTGCCTCGACATATCATAATGCAGCCCGTCCTCCAAACAAAGATCAAAAAGTGATTCCATGCACCCGCCAAAACCCCTGTTTATGAATGAAAAGCGGTTTACACACGACTCACAACTGCTGACATTCGAACATATCTGGAACAAGTGCTTCACTGACGAAGTTTGTTCGAACCACAACGCTGTAAATGCTTCACCCACGTACTACAAATACAAATAATCGCCAACAGAACCTAAACACCTGAACCTAACCTAACCTATGCCTATTTATACACAATATGCTAATATATTATAATATTAATTTATACTTGAGAAAATTCCCGTTTTGAATGAACAGCATGTTAAAATTTATGAATGCGTCTGTGGGGTCGACCGCTGGATGTAATGGACTTGAGTCGAGGACGGGTTGTATTATGGTGCACTAATTTGAAGTAACATGATGACGTCACGGCTCTCCGTGACGTCGTGGCCCCTCACGAAACACGTCTCCTAGGCTCGTGACGTCACGACTCCTATGACGTAACTCTGACCTGGGATTGCAACACAGTATTGCAAATGTTACCACTCGTCATCTTGAAGATAAGGAATAGTGAGAGAAAGCTCCGAAGCCTTCCCCCTTCCTTCTCTTACCAGCATCTTACCCCTTCCTCCGGACCACCCTGTTCCATTCCTTCCCTTTATCGTCTCTTCTTCTTACTCCCCTTCTTTCCCACCTTTCTTCCCCCTTACTTCCCCTCCTTTCTCCTTTGTTCCTCACCCCTTGTTGACCTTCCTCTTCCTCCCCTTCCCCATCCCTTTACCCTCCTCTATTCCTTCCCATCTCCTTGAATCCCTTCATTCCCTTCCCTAACCACGACCTTCAACTTTTCTTGGCACAAGCAACGGGAATTGCACAACCGATTGACTAAAGCAATTTAATCAAGTTCGTGTCACAAGAAAGTGATATGCCATTGTCATGGCAATTGTCATGGACCCTGTCATGGCAATTGTCATGGACCCCAAATGTAATTTCATGCTCCATATGGGACTTGGTATTATGCATGACGCTGGTTATTGATATCTGATCCAGCTGGGGCAGAATCAATAGGTTCCGACCGTCGTCTTAAAGAGGCCAATCTCACGGTGGTGTGAAGA
The DNA here is from genome assembly GCF_040958095.1 of Procambarus clarkii. Lineage (NCBI taxonomy): Eukaryota > Metazoa > Arthropoda > Malacostraca > Decapoda > Cambaridae > Procambarus > Procambarus clarkii. The sequence goes on along the minus strand of NC_091197.1, from coordinate 12,309,212 downwards.
CGGCGTTTCAAGAACCTTAAAGTAGATCAAAAGTAAGAAATAGCTAATAACTGGTTAGTGTCGAGACTTTGGATACACAGAGAGAGAGAAGGGAACCAAAGCAGTGCTGAAGCAACATAGATAAGCAACATAGAGAAGCAACATAGAGAAGCAACATAGAGAAGCAACATAGAGAAACAACATAGGGGAGCAACATAGAGAAGCAACACAGAGAAGCAACATAGGAAGCAACATAGAGAAACAACATAGGGGAGCAACATAGAGAAGCAACACAGAGAAGCAACATAGGAAGCAACATAGGGAAGCAACATAGGGAAGCAACATAGAGAAGCAACATAGAGAAGCAACATAGAGAAGCAACATAGAGAAACAACATAGGGGAGCAACATAGAGAAGCAACACAGAGAAGCAACATAGGAAGCAACATAGAGAAGCAACACAGAGAAGCAACATAGAGAAGCAATATAGAGAAGCAACATAGAGAAGCAACATGGAGAAGCAACATAGAGAAGCAACATGGAGAAGCAACATAGAGAAGCAACACAGAGAAGCAACATAGAGAAGCAACATAGAGAAGCAACATAGAGAAGCAACATAGGGGAGCAACATAGAGAAGCAACATAGAGAAGCAACACAGAGAAGCAACATAGAGAAGCAACATGGAGAAGCAACATAGAGAAGCAACATAGAGAAACAACATAGGGGAGCAACATAGAGAAGCAACACAGAGAAGCAACATAGAGAAGCAACATAGAGAAGCAACATGGAGAAGCAACATGGAGAAGCAACATAGAGAAGCAACATGGAGAAGCAACATAGAGAAGCAACATAGGGAAGCAACATCGAGCAGGATCACAGCTTGTGCGTGAGTCACACACCACTTCCAGGAGTGCGAATGTGTGTGTGAATGTTTTCGAAACATGTTTACATGTTTATTAAAGACTTATAACAATAATAATGAGCTTCAAATTCTCATATCCGTCAAACTAACGATGGAAACCCAGTTGAGGGACCGAGCGACTCATTGCTGCAATAATGTCCCTGGCACCATCCCAGGAGCCCACAGTGATGTCCCTGGCACCATCCCAGGGGCCCCACAGTGATGTCCCTGGCACCATCCCAGGGGCCCACAGTGATGTCCCTGGCACCATCCCAGGGGCCCCACAGTGATGTCTCCTGGCACCATCCCAGGGCCCCACAGTGATGTCCCTGGCACCATCCCAGGGGCCCCACAGTGATGTCCCTGGCACCATCCCAGGGGCCCCACAGTGATGTCCCTGGCACCATCCCAGGGGCCCACAGTGATGTCCCTAGCACCATCCCAGGAGCCCCACAGTGACGTTCCTAGCTCCGTCCCAGGGGTCCCACAGTGACGTCCCTAGCACCATCCCAGGGGCCCCACAGTGACGTCCCTAGCACCATCCCAGGGAGCCCCACAGTGACGTCCCTAGCACCAGTCCCAGGAGCCCCACAGTGACGTCCCTAGCACCGTCCCAGGGGCCCACAGTGACGTCCCTAGCACCATCCCAGGGGCCCCACAGGTGACGTCCCTGGCCACCATCCCAGGGCCCCACAGTGACGTCCCTAGCCACCATCCCAGGGGCCCCACAGTGACGTCCCTGGCCATCGTCCCAGGGGGCCCGAGTAGTAAGTGTGCATGTATTTTTAATTTTGCTGCGAATAGCGAGTTTATTGGAGAGCGAGGTTCATCGTGGGTGTCAACACACCACAACGCAACACAAACAGGATAAGCCAACATGCCGCTGGGGTTGTGGGTCCACTAACAACCCATCAGCCATTTCTGGGAAATGGCTGAATAAGGCCAAACTTAACAATGCATAAGAAGGTAGGTTGGAAGGATTGTAGATGATCCAACAAGGGTTCGAATATAATGAGCTCCAGGACTGACCAATCCTTATAGGACTGACCAATCCTTATAGGACTGACCAATCCTTATAGGACTGACCAATCCTTATAGGACTGACCAATCCTTATAGGACTGACCAATCCTTATAGGACTGACCAATCCTTATAGGACTGACCAATCCTTATAGGACTGACCAATCCTTATAGGACTGACCAATCCTTATAGGACTGCCCAATCCTTATAGGACTGACCAATCCTTATAGGACTGACCAATCCTTATAGGACTGACCAATCCTTATAGGACTGACCAATCCTTATAGGACTGAACTGACCAATCCTTATAGGACTGACCAATCCTTATAGGCGATCCTACCCCCCACACTCCTCCCAAATCCTCCTGTTCGCTCCTGAGGGCCCCCTAGAGAGTGGTTGGGCCTTCGCACGTGACTTTGTACGAGTCCAAGTTCGATAGCCTGTACCCTACACCGCCCCGCCCCACTTCTGCCTGTTTATGCCGGGGAATAAGTAAGAAATTATCAAGAGAAGACGCCAGAGTCTGTTTATAGTTATGTAGGGAGGATACACTTCTTCCTTTGCCTCTCTTTTGCTTTCTCTTATTTCTTTGAATTGCTTCATTTCCCTTTCTTCGCCTCTCTATCTCTTCAACTCGTTCGCCTCCTTCTTCCTCTCACTTTTTTTACGTTCCTTTTTTTCCGCCTTCCCTCTCGGATTTCCCTCCCATTCCCTATCCCAAATCTACCCTTTCTTCCATCTCTCTTGTTCTCTCCTCTTCCCATCATTCTCCTACTCCTTCCCCCTCCTTCATCCACCTCCTCCGCCCCTTACATACACATACACAAATCCTCGTGTCAATACGACAGTGAGACACGGTGCGTGAGCACACGCGCGCCAACCTTGTTGTATTTCAGCAGCGTGAGAGCCCAGCATCCACAGATGCTGCATCTGCCATGATCTCCATCTCCCGCCCCTCATCCCTTACTCCCCCTCTCTTCATCCCCCACAATGTCTACCCTCGGCCTCCTCCTCCACCACCACAACAATCTCACAGGTCAACATGTGTTCTCAGGCTGTGTTCATTCCATCCAGCGGCCGACCTCATAAACGCACGCATCACTCTTAACAAGATCATTCACAATGGGAATTTTATCAAATATAAATTAATATGAGCATATTTTAGCATATTGTGAATATTTTGGCAGAGGTTAGGTTAGGTTTTGTTGGTGATTATTTGTATTTGTAGTACGTGGGTGAAGCATTTATAGCGTTGTGATTCGAACAAAAGTCGTCAGTGAAGCACTTGTTCCGGAAGTGTTCGAACGTCAGCAGTTGTGAGTCGTGTGTAAACCGTTTTTCATTCATAAAAAGCTGGGGGTTTGGCGGGTGGATGGAATCACTTTTGGGTCTTTGTTTGGAGGACGGGCTGCTGAGAACGGGTTGCAGCTGCAACCAAGACGACAGCGGTTGAGGATGGATTGAATGCGCATTCACCCCTCCCCCCCCATCCCCCATGTCTGTGGAATGTTTAACTTTCAAACACAGGCAACGAGGATTAAACACATTTATCCCTACACACACATCTTCTCGACCTCGCCAACGCATTCTACGCTCCTTCTCCTTCTGACCTCGTCTATCCATTCTATCCTCTGACCTCGTCTATCCATTCTATCCTCTGACCTCGTCTATCCATTCTAACCTCTGACCTCGTCTATCCATTCTATCCTCTGATCTCGTCTATCCATTCTATCCTCTGACCTCGTCTATCCATTCTATCCTCTGACCTCTTTAATCCATTCTATCCTCTGACCTCGTCTATCCATTCTATCCTCTGACCTCGTCTATCCATTCTATCCTCTGACCTCGTCTATCCATTCTATCCTCTGACTTCTTCAATCCATTCTATCCTCTGACCTCGTCTATCCATTCTATCCTCTGACCTCGTCTATTCATTCTATCCTCTGACCTCTTCAATCCATTCTATCCTCTGACCTCGTCTATCCATTCTATCCTCTGACCTCGTCTATCCATTCTATCCTCTGACCTCGCAAAATTCTCTCCCCCCCCCCACACACCCCTCCTTCCTAGACGTCGCATGTACTTCTCCTCGTATACAACCCACAACAAATGACTAAGTCCCCCCTTCCCCCCTGCTCGAGGACCAGAGGCATCAGGTCAAGGAAAACGTGATCACAGGTCTCGTCCTGCACGGGATACGAACCATGGGGTCTGGTTACGATCAGGCGGTTATATGCCGACGAGCCACGAAACATCGGATGAAGGATTATACTTTCTGGAGAAGTCATTGGGCTTCTAAATTAATAAACAAAATTCTAAATTGTATTCTTTTACAATTTAGTAAATACATTTACTAAATTTCTAAAAAACAGCAGAAATTTCGTAAATGTGTTTACTTAAATTGTAAAAGAATACAATTTAGAGTTTTGTTTATTAATTTAGCGGTTGGATTTTAGGTTAATTTATTTTTTTCCTAAATAAATTTTGACACGAAGCCCACCAACACCCTCTTCCCACTTTCTTCCCCGCGCCGACACAGACAATATTCAGACAGTGGGCCAATCAGGTGGCGAGAGGGATCGAATGGCCTGAGACGCGGTTCTGAAGGGAGTAAACAAGAGTCACGCCTCGCCTTTACAAACTGTTTCCAGAATTCTGGTGTCAACTTCCCAACCAGTTCTTGCTTCGCCTTCACAGAGAATTCCTGGAAGATGTTTCCAGTTCTTACCGGGGCCTTTATATCCGGTTCCAGGTATTTCCCATGAATTCTGACCTTATCTTTACAGGAGAATGTTTAAAGTAGTTCTTGTCTAGCTATCTCAACCGGTTCCAGGTATTTCCATGAGTTTTCACCTGAAATTTTCACACAATTCCAGCTGTTTCCAGGAATTTCGCGTTGTTTTCCCAACCAGTTTCAGCTGTTACAAAAAATGCATTTCAGCGGATCTTAACATTACTACCATCGATTTGTGGATCTTCATGTCTAGCAAATCTACGAAGGAACCCACAACAAAACGGACAAAATGTGAACTATCAACATTTGCAATTTCCAAACGAACCTTCAATATGAGCTTTTCCATAATAACTGCCTGGACAGAACATTCTGTTTTTGTTTGAAAAATTTAAACTTTTCAGCTTTCTTTGTTAACAAAGACTGTCTTGAAATAAAAGACAAATTTAGAGGGGGTTAAGTCAATTGAATTGCAAATACCAGCCACCATCGTGAGCTTTGACAAAATAGTTATCATCATTAGGCTTTAGTAGAGAAATAAAAGAGGATAGATAACAATTCCTTATTTAGAAAAAAAGGACATGCTGAATAGATAATTATTCTTATAGATAAATGCATTTACAGTGAATGTATCAAGTTTCCTAGACACACGGGACGGAAAAACTTTTAATACTGGATAAAATATAACAAATGATGGATTAAGGATGTATGAGAAATCCTTATAGAGAGTATAAAAACAAACACAAAGGCTGGATAAGGTTGCCTGCTGGTCGGAGGGAAGGAGAATAAAACATAAAAATGTTCCTTACGATATAACGCCCAGAAGGACCCTCGTACTCTACTTCCTCTCGCCTCAACAATGGCTACTTCCGTAACTTTGTCGAGGTTTCCTCCTGCCAGTTTTTGTGAACAATGAAAGTACCTAACAATTTCACATAAGAAAAATTATATATATATATATATATATATATATATATATATATATATATATATATATATATATATATATATATATATATATATATATATGAATGAAAACTCACACCCCAGAAGTGACTCGAACCCACTGGGGTGTGAGTTTTCATTCGCATATAGTCCTGGGGACCATTCAGGCTTGTTCGCATATATATATATATATATATATATATATATATATATATATATATATATATATATATATATATATATATATATATATAGATAGATAGATATTTAGACATGAGAATGTCTGTCTTGTTTGTTAGTCCAAAGTAATGCGGCCAGACGCCTGCTGCTAGCCTCACACAACCTGGTGCATGGCGTGGGTTACGGGGAGTACATAGATTGGTCGGGGGGGTCGAGCCCCCTGTCTCCCTTTTGCATTAAATGACAAATTTCACTAATTTCCAATTTTATTAAATCAAATGTCCATCCTCTCTAAAATTCAGCTATCATATGAAATGTTAGAATGGAAGGTTGTGAAAGTTGAAGAGAACTGGGAAAATGGATGACAGAGGGGGGGGGAGAGGAGACAGGGAGAAAGGGGGAATGAAGAATGGGGTTGAGAACCATGGCTCGGGTCGGTGTATATATATATATATATGTCGTACCTAGTAGCCAGAACGCACTTCTCGGCCTACTATTCAAGGCCCGATTTGCCTAATAAGCCAAGTTTTCCTGAAATAATATATTTTCTCTAATTTTTTTCTTATGAAATGATAAACCTACCCATTTCATTATGTATGAGGTCAATTTTTTTTATTAGAGTTAAAATTAACGTAGATATATGACCGAACCTAACCAACCCTACCTAACCTAACCTAACCTATCTTTATAGGTTAGGTTAGGTTAGGTAGCGGAAAAAGTTAGGTTAGGTTAGGTTAGGTTGCCGAAAAACAATTAATTCATGAAAACTTGGCTTATTAGGCAAATCGAGCCTTGAATAGTAGGCTGAGAAGAGCGTTCTGGCTACTAGGTACGACATATATATATATATATATATATATATATATATATATATATATATATATATATATATATATATATATATATATATATATATATATATATATATATATATTTGTAGCAGTCTTTTTTTGTAGGCATATGTTATTAAATATGACACAGAGATGCTCTTGACAAAGTAGGGGTGGAGGCGCTCCTGATAAAGGGGGAGGGGGGGGGAAGCTCGTGGTGGGGAGGTGGGACTCTTCTGGGACAATAGTACCCCCTCTCCAACAACAGGTGGCATCACCACCCCCCCCCCCCCCCACCTCTCGGTTGAAATAAGCCGGTGCTCCCGAACCTGTCATCGACCGTCCTTTCACTCCCTTGGACTTCTCTCCAAGCTCTACCCCTGCACCCCTCCATCCCTCCAACCTCTACCCACCATCCCTCCAGTCCTCCAACCTCTGCTCCTCAAGATTCCGACAGATCCCACTCCGTCCCCCCCCCCCCCCCTCACCAACATTCAGCATCTTTTATTTTCCCTATATACCCCATTCCATCACCCCCATTCTCTCTCATCATCAAAACATCCCCCTCTCAACCACTCAACCACCCCCCCTCTCCCCAGGTAGACTGGGAGAGGATGAGGGGCTAGGGGGGGGGGAGGATACCTAGGCTCTCGGTGGTATTTACCTATTAGTAAGTTCCAGTCTGCTTAGAGCCTTGTGTAAGTATAGCTGTATGTTAGTGCCAAGGTTATGGAATATGGTGACAAGGGGAATGAGCACGTGGCAGAGAGTGGAGTGAGCGGGAGAGGGTGATAAGGGAGTGAGAGGTGGGGGGGGGGTGTAGTTAAGAGACAAGATAAGAAGGGAATTCACTGTTGCTCCTTGTTCTGTCCCTCATTAGAATACCAGTGATATTCCTGGTATTGTGGTCTTGTAGGAACAGCAGCGCGAGGGGTGGTGGGGGGGGGGATCGTAGAAGGTGTGTGATGGCGGAAGAGTAGCGGCCTGGAAGGGGGCGGTCTGGAAGGGGGGCGGCCTGGAAGGGGGCAGCCTGAGAGGGGGCGGCCTGGGAGGGGGCGGCCTATGAGGTGAATGATGAGGGGGAGGACATGGCTTTAAAGGTGGGAGGAGAGAGAGAAGGCTACGGAGGAAGGTAAAGAAATGCTGGCAGAGGGATGGGGGCGGCGGAGAAGCCAGGGGGTCCAGGAAGGCTGGCAGCCAAGTTCTGAAGAATGATATAGAGGATCTAGCGATGCTGGCATGGGATTCCAAGTCCTAGGAAAGGCTCTGTCAAGGTTGTCAGGATCTCCTTCGCCCTCTCGCTTCACCGTCTGTCTCTCTTCAGTCGTCTGTCTCTCTACATGCCCGTCTCTTCTCATATATACTGAAGGAAGTATTTCAGTATTTAACATTCTCATACTTGTGTGTAAGTTGTGCCGTCGAACCTCCACGCTTGCTCCCTCCGCGTTCATAATCCAGCAGCAAATATTTGCCCGACATATCTAGCTAGGAGCAAACTTTCTGCTGCCTCGGAGTGTCGGGGCTCCTGCTGCCTCGGAGTGTCAGGGCTCCTGCTGCCTCGGTGTGTCAGGGCTCCTGCTGCCTCGGAGTGTCGGGGCTCCTGCTGCCTCGGAGTGTCGGGGCTCCTGCTGCCTCACCACCGCCAATGTTTGAAATCTCGCAATAAATCAAGAACCAAGAATTACCTGTTTTCGCCCTTTCCAAGCGAGAAAATACAGGAACGTTATACATAAATCTGTTTAATTCTAGTGATACATATTCCTGTCTGTATACTTATATACATACATGAACGGGTTACCAGTGTGCCTCCGTCCATAATAATACATATTAGTGTTCATAAGTCACTTGTATGAATATCTGGACGCAGGAACCATATATGTATATGTATTTATATCTATAAATTAGAATATCTGTTGAAGGTTAGATGCCACACGCTTGGGGCTGGCTTCATCCAATTTTTCACAGTAATTGCTGTTGGGTTCGTGCCCAACATGGATGAGTTAGGATTGTTATTAAACAAAAGAGTGCCAAATCACCCTCACCCTTGCGAAATATCACACAATAACTTTATGACCCCGACTGTGACGTCTCACCACAACCCCCTTACCCCGATAACCCCCTCCCCTACCCACACCCCCACCTGACCCCAATACACCCACCCCCTACACCCACACCCCGACCCCAAAAACCCCCACACTTCAACCCTTGCCAGCCAGATTTGGCAAATTGCCTGATGGGGTTCTGGGAGTTCTTCTACTCCCCAAGCCCGGCCCGAGGCCAGGCTTGACTTGTAAGGGTTTGGTCCAATAGGCTGTTGCTTGCAGCGGCCCGCAGGCCCACATACCCACCACAGCCCGGTTGGTCCGGCACTCCTTGGAGGAATAAATCTAGTTTCCTCTTGAAGATGTCCACGGTTGTCCCGGCAATATTTCTTATGCTTGCTGGGAGGGTGTTGAACAACCGTAGACCTCTGATGTTTATACAGTGTTCTCTAATTGTGCCTATGGCACCCCCTGCTCTTCACTGGTTCTATTCTGCATTTTCTTCCATATCGTTCACTCCAGTATGTTGTTATTTTACTGTGTAGATTTGGGACCTGGCCCTCCAGTATCTTCCACGAGTATATTATTTGATATCTCTCTCGTCGTCTTTCCTAGTGAGTACATTTGGAGAGCTTTGAGACGATCCCAATAATTTAGATGCTTTATCGCGGCCATGTATGCCGTATATGTTCTCTGTACTCCCTCTATTTCAGCCTTACTCGATCCCAAAACCCCCACCCCTGACCCCCCACTACCCCTCTACTCTTCAACCCTCACCCCCATATTCACTTCCCCAATACCCTCCAACACCCCCTACACCACCACCTAGATACCCCCCCCCCTTCCCCTCAGGACTTTCATCTCAACGACCAACTGGTCGTATTGGTCGTTGAGATGAATGTCTCACCCAAATCACATACACAGACCTTAATAATACACTCAGGAGAGTGCGAAAGACTTGCTATATTTCGTGTATATATAAATAACACATATACATGTGTGAGTATTTTATCCTACGGTATAAATATTATTATTATTATTGTTGTTCATTTATACAAAAATTCAACATTTGCACAAATTTCTTTTCAGAAATGAAAAACGATTGAAAGCCTTTCAGATTTAATGTCAGTTTATGTGGCAGGCCGTAAGATTCATCCCTTGTGCTTACCCTCAAGATTTACAATTCTCTGTTCCTGCACGCAAACTCCTGCTTTCATATTTCTGCATGAAAACTCCTTCACGGAAACCCCCACCCTTGCACGCGAACCTCACACGCAAACTTCTGCACGCAAACTCCTCCACGCAAAGCCACCAACACACGCTACGTTTCCTAATAGGCAACATAAACATTTACATGATATAAGGAGCAGAACTAAACCATAATATAATTCTCAAACAGATTTTCGTAATATTCGACACGACATCCACAAAGAAAAACAACGGCAGTTTTGCTTGCACTTAAAACCCACCTACAAAGTATTGCAGTCGATGCAAAGTGCTTCCGCAACTTCTCCAAATGACAGCACGCATCCCCCCCCCCTCTACTTCCCCCTACTCCCATTTTTCACATTATTTGCCCCCCCCCCCTTTCCTTTTTCCACTATTCTTCTTCTTCTTCTTCCAGTGTCTATCCTCCTTCCCTATCCACATCTCTCATCCTTCCGGCCTAACGAGGGGGGTTTAAGGCACCATAGTTAAGTAGCTGTCATTTCCATCTCAAGGATTGGTGAGTGTTCACCGTTCTATACAAGTAACGAACCAGCAGTCTAGCTTATCCCATGTTGATAGAAATGTTGTCTGGGGGAATGTTGTCTGGGGAAATGTTGTCTGGGGAAATGTTATCTGGGGAAATGTTGTCTGGGGAAAATATTGCCTGGGGAAAATATTGATTGGGGAAATATTGGTGTGGAAATACTGCCCGTGGAAATATTGGTGTGGAAATACTGCCCGTGGAAATATTGGCTGTGAAACTGAACTTGTGGAAAATCAATGCATGAATGTTAAAGGTCCGGAAAGAGAGAGAGAGAGAGAGAGAGAGAGAGAGAGAGAGAGAGAGAGAGAGAGAGAGAGAGAGAGAGAGAGAGAGAGAGAGAGAGAGAGAGAGAGAGAGAGGAGAGAGAGAGAGAGAGAGAGAGAGAGAGAGAGAGAGAGAGAGAGAGAGAGAGAGAGAGAGAGAGAGAGAGAGAGAGAGAGAGAGAGAGAGAGAGAGAGAGAGCGAGAGAGAGAGAGAGAGAGAGAGATAGAGGAGAGAGGAGAGAGAGAGAGAGAGAGAGAGAGAGAGAGAGAGAGAGAGAGAGAGAGAGAGAGAGAGAGAGAGAGAGAGAGAGAGAGAGAGAGAGAGAGAGAGAGACAAACAGAGAGAGAGAGAGAGAGAGAGAGACAGACAGAGAGAGCACAATACGTAAGGAGATTCATATATACAGTTATATAGATAGTTAATTCACCGCCGAATTAACTAATTAATTAATTCGACTCAAGCAGCACCAGCCACACCAACAGTAGTCACAGCACAAGTAGCATCACCACGCGGGCCAGAAACACAGGCGGTGATTGGGTGGTTTGTCACAGTACCCAAAACAAGCCAGAAAGAGATGACTCTCTGTTGTTTGTATCTCGTTAGTCAGCCTCGAAAAGCCTTGTCGCCAGCGTTTACTCTGGCCTGTCAATGTGTGTCTCACTAGTGAAGCTATTGTTCCAATTTGTGTCTTGAGGTGTTGGCGCGCTAATGGAGACATGCTCAGAAACATTTCTCTGTCGTCGGAAAGAAAAAGTGTTGCTTACTGGGATGATTTTCTCATCGAACGGTAGGGTCTTATGCAGCCTCCAGGCTGAGTGAGAGCTTTTGAGTCGTAGTGGTGGTGTCCTGAGATAACTTAAGCGTTTTACTCATACGCTTCGACCAGTTGGCTACCTTCTCACTCACACAAACACACAGTTAGACCAGTTTTAAACTGGTCCACCACACACACACACTTCGACCAGTTAGTTACCACCACACACACACAAATACACACAGTTCGACCAATTTATATCCGCTTCCAAACAGCGACAATTTCTACCAGGTCAACAAATATGATAAGCGCCGAGGAAGATTTACGTCGTCTTCACACTGGGAACATTTACAGCAGCTTCACACAGCACGAAACTTACAACTAAGCAACACGAACAATAATAATAAATTCGTTCATGCGCAATAATTTATTTGTTTTTGCTGAAATTAAAATTGTCAGAAAATCGCATTTGTAGTAGATTAAATAAATTAATTCTTTGCTCACTAAACCCTCTGACGAGTGCAAAGATCTCATTACTGTAATTGAAAAGTAATCTATCTAATTACTCACACACGCACAAAAACACTGAATTATCTTCTTTCAATTCTTCTGTTGGAAACCTCGAACTCCTTTCCCCCCCCCCCGGTCTCTCCTACCCTAACCTCCTACCCTCTCTCACCTACCTTCCTCCCTACCTCCCTCCTTCCCTCTCTCACCTCCCTCCATCTCTCACCTCCTTCCCCTATATTGGGACGTTCTGCTGATGATTTTGTGACCATTTTGGGTATCGTGCGATATCTAAAAGCTAAATATAACGGGTTTCAAAGACCTGAGAGGAGACATGAACAACGGGTTTCAAAGACCTGAGAGGGGACATGAACAACGGGTTTCAAAGACCTGAGAGGGGACATGAACAACGGGTTCCAAAGACCTGAGAGGAGACATGAACAACGGGTTTCAAAGACCTGAGAGGGGACATGAACAACGGGTTCCAAAGACCTGAGAGGAGACATGAACAACGGGTTAAGGTAATTTGACTTACCGTTGAAAGTGACATTAATGTACATAACATCAGCAAAGTTCCCTTGACATTTATGAAGTGCACCTAATAGTTACAATAGTTCAGATCATCCTCCAAAAATTTTGAGTGTTCCCTGAGGTCGAGGGTACAAAAATAGTTCTGTATTTAGTTCTTTAGAGCTATTGGTTGACCACCTTTCTCCTGGAACTGTTGAGACAACTAGTGGTATTGTTCCAACGAGGCATCCAATAATGACACCACTTTTCGCACTATTGGTCAAACGCACAAACGTCAGACGTCAGACGTCAGACGTCAGATGTCAGACGTACACAGTGGACGGTTGCGGCCCCCCATACACTTCAAGTTTTGTACAATTGGAATGTTCCAAGTGACATACTAAAAAGTGGAACAGTAACTATGCAACCTAACCTAGCCTCTCCTAGGCCTAAATAAGCAACAATTTGGTACATATATGTGCTAAACTTGGCCGATGAAAACCCCAGGTTTGGTTGCTGCCTTGTTTCGTACCCACAAAACTTACGTCCCACCAGTACTAGTAACGAGTCGTCTCGCCAGTAGTACCAACGAAAACTATCATTTTGGAATATCTGGTAGAAATATTAGCAATATCTGTCATAACACTACCAATATATCGTACTAGATGCTGTTATTTGACTACTTAAGTCCTGTACCGTTACTGAAGGTGGTAACGAGGAGGATGGCACTAAGCCAGTATGCCAATATAACACTTGGAAGGGTAGCGACCACAGACCCAGGAACGATGCCCAACACCACACTCAGTTTTTACGGCATCTACATTTTCCTTACAAATATTCTGAAAGTTTGTTTATGTCTGTGAAGGTCACAGAGACACATTGTTTACATGGAAGACAACCGTATCTGTAACAACTAAACTACCTAATTTGCCTTTTCTCCTAACAAGTGATGTTGTTGATTGTTAAAACAAGTGAGGAGCTTCATCACCATCTTTCAAAGCAACTACGATTTAACTAACTTATTTGGCCATGATTGTCACTACGAAAAGAACTATTATTAAACTTTCAGATGTTTACTTTCGTCCAAAGATGTTTAGGAAAAACATATTCCAATACAAAAAAAACAGAGTTTACGGGGTTGAAATAACCTAAGCTACTCTATCCCTTTCAGATTGAATTGAAATTGAAATTGAAATAAGTTTATTGATGTAAAATACACACAAAGGGATGAGGTAGATCAAGCTATTCTCACCCCGTTCAGTACATCGTGTTAATACATACATAGACACACATCACAAACAATAAACATATTACCAAACATTCTGAGAGATAAACATCTACATTTCCTCCTTTACACTCCCTTTGAGATGTATTTTTTCTTGTCTCAATAAACATATTTGAACTTGAACTCGTATCTTTGATTACAACAGCAATTTGCTACACCGTAGCACGGATGATATTTGACCCTGAGAGGATGCAAATTCCTGGTTACGGATACGAGATGAAAAGTCCTTGTTTCCAAAAGGATGCTGAAAGAAGTCATCAGCTGTTATTATGGTTGTGAGAACAGTCTATTAAGCCACAGCCTCTGAAGGGAGGGAGGGAACGTCTCTCTGTAATACATCATCAAACGAATTTGATCAATAAGCCTATTGCCCATTCTAAAGGATCCACAAAAATTCCCATTGACGGGGCGAGGACTCCTGTATTTAGGCTGGTATCGAGGTTCCTTCCCCTCAGGTCAACCTACTGACCTTCCTCAGGATGCAAGCCACAACAGTTGCCTAACTCCAGGGTACCAAATCACTGCTAAGCGAATTGATGTATCAGGTGGAAGGAAACGTGCTTAAAACCCACCCAGGGAATCGAACCCGGGATCCCCGATTGTGAAGCAACAAGGTAGACCACCACTGTACAACAGAACTACGTGATTCTGACCGTTTATCACCTTAGTGCGTGACTATCTTATCTTGAGAGATAAGATAGATAAGATAAGATAAGTGACTAACACATTAACCTGCTGAAAAACGCTTTAATTATTCTATTTCAAGACAAATTACAAGAACAACACAATTATAATTGCATATTTTTTAAAATGCATTAATAATTCCCAACAATTACGAAATCCATAACATTTTACATGTATATCATCGACATGTTAATTAAGATTTATTGCAATGTTAGGATTTTTTTTTACAAGGCTATTGCCTAAGCTCAGAAGAAAGCTCAACACAAGGAATATCTCTCTATGCAGCCCGTCATCCTAAGGTTCCCCAACGTCAAGAAACTGTTGTACTAAAGTGCCTTATCGAAACCCAACAGAGGACCTAAAACAGAAAACGGGACAGTATGTCAATTTCGCGAACCGCCACCATTTTCTAGTACGATTTTTGGCCTTAGGCCTTTGACGTATACGTCAAAATGCGACGCTCTATCAGGATGACGAGAATGATGAGCTCTATCAATGATACACAAAACATAACCTCGATATTTACTGATGGTCAAAATGGATTTGATTTCCTGGAGATGTATTAAACATTTGTTTCTGTTGAACCCGTTCTCCCATGGCTTTGTGCTAGGCCTAATAACCGGTTTGGTTAGTAGGCCGAGGGACCAGGTGTTCAATCCCGTTAGGTTATTAGGCCTGGAATCAGGGGCTGGAACCGATTAGGCTCTTGAGCACCTTGGAATTTAGCCGTCCAGTGGCCAGCTGTGACATCATAACGGCTACCACTTGGGCTGGACGGTAGAGCGATGGTCTTGCTTCGTGCGGGTAGGCGTTCAATCCCCGACCGTCCAAGTGGTTGGCACCATTCCTTTCCTCCTCGTCCCATCCCAAATCCTTATCCTGACCCCTTCCCAGTGCTATATAGTCGTAATGGCTTGGCGTTTTATCCCTGACAATTCCCTCCCTCCCTCCTAACAATAAACAGTGAATAGTTCGGTAAGTTGTTGGATAATAACTACCTGTGTAGGTCAAACTAAGCCGGCTCTAGTTACCATTATTCTTATGTTCTTTGACCTGTTTCATTAAGAATCAAGAAGCTTCTGCCTCGTTTACTCCTGGAGAGTCACCAGTCTCACAGTAAAGGTTGCACTACAGTACAGTACCTCAGAGTACCGTACCTACACAGTGAAGGCCAGAACACAAGCACAGCGCAGAGCATTTTTGCACAGTACAGACCACGTTGCACAGTACAAGCCACGTTGCACAGTGTAGGCCATATTGCACAGTACAGGCCACGTTGCACAGTGTAGGCCATATTGCACAGTACAGGCCACGTTGCACAGTGTAGGCCATATTGCACAGTACAGGCCACGTTGCACAGTGTAGGCCATATTGCACAGTACAGGCCACGTTGCACAGTACAGGCCACGTTGCACAGTACAGGCCACGTTGCACAGTGTAGGCCACGTTGCACAGTACAGGCCACGTTGCACAGTGTAGGCCATATTGCACAGGTCCATTGCAGTAACAGAGCGAGACGAACTTTTTTGTTATTTATCCTGACATTCGCGGCGGGAATATTTCGCGTTGTTTAACACAAAACATTTCACACATTTTTACGCTGTTGGCTTAATAAAGACTGTTATATAGAGTTCAGTTTAGTGCGCTCGCGAGGATGGTTAGTGCGTTCGTTCGAGCGCACTAGTGCCCTCTTGTGGATTGTTATGGCATTCGCTCTTTTATGCGGTTCCTGTAATAAGGTTCAGGACGTCAATATCTTATTCCTTTTGCACAATTTTACATTCAAATTGTTTAAGGGAATATAATAATATATATATATACATATATATATTGTGACGATAATCTCTTTCAAGAGAGATTGAGCCTGCTCTTCCCTACATAATTCACGTCATTCAAGTACAAGATACTATATTGAAGATACGTCCACCAGTATCGCCAAACGTTTTGCCCAGGAAGCAAAGCGTACCTTGCACCACCAGACACACCGGCTCCCGCCCGCCAGTCAACGAGCAAACTACCCATTCTCCGCCTGCCTGCTCCTGATTGGCTGGTGTGTCGCCGTACCTGCACTCACGCCACTACCTGAGTCGACGTCTGGGCCAGCGCACGCCGTACTCCTCAGAATATCTCTGTGCTCTTTGGAGTTGACATCTCTCCTTAGTAGACAAAGCTCTGGCTGTCGTGTACTAAGGGAGGTGGCAGCTTAAGCCAGTATTCTCAGCACCTGATTTATATTACCACTATTGTATTGCACTTTATTTTGTTTTAGAGTAAATTTTACAGCCATTAATTATTCATGTTGTTTTGTTTGTTGACTTGTTTTAAATTTTACGTAAGCCAAGGGATTGTCTTTGTTCATATCTTGTTTTCTAGAGTAATTCAAATTTCATTGTTTATACTTTGTGTTTTGTGTGTCTTCCCATTACCTTACCTACAGACAAACAGGCAAGAAGTTCTCTTTTTTTTCTGTAAATGTGACGAGGCATTGCCCCCTGCTATTGAAACTGCCGAACATCAACACTCCAACACTTTCCCGTCACAAATATATATATATATATATATATATATATATATATATATATATATATATATATATATATATATATATATATATATATATATATACATATACATTTGATTCTGTTTTGTTCAAGGTTCAATAATATATATTTTGATGTTCTTCCTATGCTATAAACTGTAGTATATTTTTATGGTAAAATGTAGAGAAGCTGTAAAAACCGTTCATAGAACTTTTAATGTCTATTCGGCAAAAGAAATGTTGTCAGTGGAAAAATTATTTGATAAATTTGGAATTGAAAATGTTATATTTTATTTGATAATACAGATTGTTCAATGCTTTCAAGTGCCTTTTGGGACCATTTTAACCCAAACCACCATAGTTTGCTGAAGTTATACTGTCCCAACTCTCTCCACACGCCCCAACCCGTCCTCCAAACAAAGATCCAAAGTACATTCCATCCACCCGCCAAACCCCCAGCTGTTTATGAATGAAAAACGGTTTACACACGACTCACAACTGATGACGTTCGAACACTTCCGGAACAGGTCCTTCACTGACGACTTTTGTTCGAACCACAACGCTGTAAATGCTTCACCCACGTACTACAAATACAAATAATCGCCAACAGAACCTAAACACCTAACCTAACCTATGCCTATATATGCACAATATGCTAATATATAAAAATATTAATTTATATTTGAGAAAATTCCTATTTTGAAAGAACAGCATGTTAAAATTGATGAATGCGTCTTTGGGGTCGACCACTGGATGGAATGGTCTGAGGACGAGGTTGCACGCCCACCAGCCCGACTTTTTACCCCACGCCAGTCAAACCGACACTCTGTCCCCCTCCCCCTACCCCCCACGCCCACCAAATGACTTCTCTAGGTAATTACTTAAGGTAATTTCACTCTCATTAAAACCATGAGTAATTATGTTGCTAATGGCCTACAGAGTTTAATTCCTTGTGCTTCTCTCTATTACTTTGTCTGTCTGTATTTGCACATAACTAAATATAGAATTTAGAATTTAGGAAATTAGCGATAGAGTACGAATTGAGATAACAATAGATTCTGAATTGAGATAACAATAGATTCTGAATTGAGATAACAATGGCTGCGTTTAGGAAGCCAGGGGGGGAGGAGTTGTGATGCGTGGGGGGGGGGGGAAAGAAGTTGTAACGAACCGCAGCAAATCCGCGTAGCTCCGCAGGAACCATGTACTTCTCCCGAGTAATCAGCGCAGAATATCCCACATATCGCGCAGAATATCCCACATATCGCACAGAATTACCCACATAGCACGCAAAATATCCCACATATCGCGCAGAATATCCCACATATCGCGCAGAATATTCCACATATCGCGCAGAATATCCCACATATCGCGCAGAATATCCCACATATCGCGCAGAATATCCCACATATCGCGCAGAATATCCCACATATCGCGTAGAATATCCCACATATCGCGCAGAATATCCCACATATCGCGCAGAATATCCCACATATCGCGCAGAATATTCCACATATCGCGCAGAATATCCCACAGAGTGAGAAGAATATTATCGGGGGGGGGGGGGGGAGGGGGGTTAGGTGCACAGTAAATAATAATCTGCAATAATTACACAATTAACAATGAACGAGGATTAATTACCCCTCACGGAATTACACTTTAAAACACTCATTACAGGATTGCGTTCGCTTGTGTCTCTACCGCTAATCGCGTCCAATGTGTGTCTATCGCTAATCACGTACAATGTGTGTCTGTCGCTAATCACGTCCAATGAGTGTCTATCGCTAATCACGTCCAATGTCTCTATCGCTAATCACGTCCAATGTGTGTCTATCGCTAATCACGTCCAATGTGTGTCTATCGTTAATCACGTCCAATGTGTGTCTATCGCTAATCACGTCCAATGTGTGTCTGTCGCTAATCACGTCCAATGTGTGTCTATCGCCAATTGCGTTCAATGAGTGTCTATCGCCAATCGCGTCCAATATGTGTCTATCGCCAATCACAATTAATGTGTGTCTATCGCCAATCACGTCCGCCTCTTTGTCTATCGTCAAATAAGCAAAATCAGGCGGTTACCGACCAATTGCATTAAAATCAATAGACTATAAAACCAAAAATTATATTCATTAACAATGTCCACCAACGGTGTAAAAAAAAAAAATAAAACAGTACGGTAAACTTTGATATAAAAAAACCGTTGTTTTCACGGTGACACGACGCAGACAATGGGTGACGCACCAGATGACACGACGCAGACAATGGGTGACGCACCAGGTGACACGACGCAGACAATGGGTGACACAACAGGTGACACGACGCAGACAATGGGTGACACAACAGGTGGCACGTCGCAAACAATGGGTGACACAACAGGTGACACGACGCAGACAATGGGTGACACAACAGGTGACACGACGCAGACAATGGGTGACACAACAGGTAACACGACGCAAACAATGGGTGACACACCAGGTGACACGACGCAGACAATGGGTGACACACACCAGGTGACACGACGCAGACAATGGGTGACGCACCAGGTGACACGACGCAGACAATGGGTGACACAACAGGTGACACGACGCAGACAATGGGTGACACACACCAGGTGACACGACGCAGACAATGGGTGACACAACAGGTGACACGACGCAAACAATGGGTGACACACCAGGTGACACGACGCAGACAATGGGTGACACACCAGGTGACTCGACGCAGACAATGGGTGACGCACAAGGTGACTCGACGCAAACAATGGGTGACGCACAAGGTGACTCGACGCAAACAATGGGTGACACACCAGGTGACACGACGCAGACAATGGGTGACACACCAGGTGACACGACGCAGACAATGGGTGACACACCAGGTGACACGACGCAGACAATGGGTGACGCACAAGGTGACTCGACGCAAACAATGGGTGACGCACAAGGTGACTCGACGCAAACAATGGGTGACACACCAGGTGACACGACGCAGACAATGGGTGACACACCAGGTAACACGACGCAAGACAATGGGTGACACAACAGGTGACACGACGCAGACAATGGGTGACACACCAGGTGACACGACGCAGACAATGGGTGACACACACCAGGTGACACGACGCAGACAATGGGTGACACACACCAGGTGACACGACGCAGACAATGGGTGACACACACCAGGTGACACGACGCAGACAATGGGTGACACACACCAGGTGACAAGACGCAGACAATGGGTGACACCCCGTCTTTCTAACACGGGAGAGGTTAGACAAGGTGCTTTCCTTCTAACGTTCCTAGTTAAGCCAAACCGCATCATTTTATTACGTATTGTCGAATCATGCAATGGTGGGCCCCCAAGGACTTTATAGTCACATACATCATATCTAAAATAGTGCAGACCCCCTTAATGACGATATATTACCACCATTATCGTTTGTCAATGGGGGCACATTAACTCAGCATTCTTCGCGATCTCATCAACCCGGAATGGCATTTAATTCCCTTTCCATTTCAGAGCCATGGAAGGAATCTCATGTCTTGCTCAAGTATGACTCGAGGAATTGTGCTCAAGGGCGAACGAGAGTGAGGGACATCTGAAGAGGAACGGTAGGTAACTTCATCCCCTCAAGGGGAAGAATGGCAATCTTGGCCCTCAAGGGGAAGAATGGCAACTTTGGCCCTCAAGGGGTAGAATGGCAACTTTGGCCCTCAAGGGGTAGAATGGCAATCTTGGCCCTCAAGGGGAAGAATGACAACTTTGGCCCTCAAGGGGTAGAATGGCAACTTTGGCCCCTCAAGGGGTAAAATGGCAACCTTGGCCTTCAAGGGGTAGAATGACAACATTGGCCCACAAGGGGTAGAATGGCAACTTTGGCCCTCAAGGGGTAGAATGACAACCTTGGCCCTCAAGGGGTAGAATGGCAACTTTGGCCCTCAAGGGGTAGAATGGCAACTTTGGCCCCTCAAGGGGTAGAATGACAACGTTGGCCCTCAAGGGGTAGAATGGCAACCTTGGCCCTAATAGAGGGGAACAATTTGGTCCTCAACGGGTGGGGGGGGGGGAGAGGGCACGGAGACAATAGTATTGACCAGTCATGTTATATAAGGTTCCAGAGATACAGCCACAGATCATCACACCCCTCTTACACGTAGGAGTTGTTGCACTGCAAGACTGTTGCTCAGACTGTTGCACTGCACGATTGTTGCTCAGACTGTTGCACTGCACGATTGTTGCTCAGACTGTTGCACTGCAAGACTGTTGCTCATAACTGTTGCAGTGCAAGACTGTTGCTCAGACTGTTGCACTGCAAGACTATTGCTCAGACTGTTGCACTGCAAGACTGTTGCTCAGACTGTTGCACTGCAAGACTGTTGCTCATAAGTGTTGCACTGCAAGACTGTTGCTCAGTCTGTTGCACTGCAAGACTGTTGCTCAGACTGTTGCACTGCAAGACTGTTGCTCAGACTGTTGCACTGCAAGACTGTTGCTCAGACTGTTGCACTGCAAGACTGTTGCTCAGTCTGTTGCTCAGTCTGTTGCACTGCAAGACTGTTGCTCAGTCTGTTGCACTGCTGTGCTACTGCAATGCCCAAGAATTGCACTAAAATATTGCCCTGCAGTGATCAACCTGCGGCCTTTCTTCGTTAAATCTTTGAGAGTTATCAAGTAATTATCAGACTAATTATCACTTTTCTTGTTATTAGAAACAAATTAAGACTAAAAATTTCACAATGTCAAAGACCTGGAAGCCAAAACGAATTACATTCAACACTGATTAAGCTTAGTCTGACAAACAACACACCAGTACACTCCCAGCATCACACACCCTAACAAACAACACACCAGTACACTCCCAGCATCACACACCCTAACAAACAACACACCAGTACACTCCCAGTATCACACACCTTGACAAACAACACACCAGTACACCCCAGCATCACACACCCTGACAAACAACACACACACACCAGTACACTCCCAGCAACACATACACCCTGACAAACAACACACCAGTACACTCCCACCATCACACACCCTGACAAACAACACAAACACCAGTACACTCCCAGCAACACATACACCCTGACAAACAACACACCAGTACAACCCAGCAACACACACCCTGACAAACAACACACACACCAGTACACCCCAGCATCACACACCCTAACAAACAACACACACCAGTACACACCCTGACAAACAACACACACACCAGTACACCCCAGCATCACACACCCTGACAAACAACACACACACCAGTACACCCCAGCATCACACCCTGACAAACAACACACACACCAGTACACCCCAGCATCACACACCCTGACAAACAACACACACACCAGTACACCCCAGCATCACACACCCTGACAAACAACACACACACCAGTACACCCCAGCATCACACACCCTAACAAACAACACACACACCAGTACACCCCAGCATCACACACCCTGACAAACAACACACACACCAGTACACCCCAGCATCACACACCCTGACAAACAACACACACACCAGTACACTCCCAGCATCACACACCCTAACAAACAACACACCAGTACACCCCAGCATCACACACCCTGACAAACAACACACACACCAGTACACCCCAGCATCACACACCCTGACAAACAACACACACACCAGTACACCCCAGCATCACACACCCTAACAAACAACACACACACACCAGTAATACCACAGACAAACAGAAGCCCTCCGAGAAATATTTACACAGACGTCTACAAGCCGCTGTAACGCTGCCTAGTGTTCAGAACTTAGACTTACGGCTGGCAAGCATTATTTACGACCCTCATGCTTGCCTCATGTCTGCAACTGCCGAGTCACTAAGAGGCATAATGCATTTTCTAGAGGCAGAGTGCACGAATATGTTGCAGGGGGCGCATGAATATTCTTGCATATTCCCAGCGTGGGAATATGCAAGAATTACTCTGTTTTAAGACTTATTCTTAAGACTTACTTATGACTTATTCTTAAGACTTACTTAAGGCTGGCACTAAAGGCTTGTTCATTAGCTATCCTCGCTATGAATAATGGCGTGTAAATACTACCATCGTAAATAAATGATGTCTTGTTAATTTATATATTTATCCTATATATAAACATACATATGCACATATAAATTATATAGGTATAAATATGTTATATATATATATATATATATATATATATATATATATATATATATATATATATATATATATATATATATATATATATAACTGAAAACTCACACCCCAGAAGTGACTCGAACCCATACTCCCAGATGCCACGCAACTGGTATGTACAAGACGCCTTAATCCACTTGACCATCACGACCGGACATAATGAGGTGATAGCCGAGGCTATTTGAACCACCCCAACGCCGGCACTCGGATAGTAATCTTGGGCATAGCATTTTACCAAATCACCTCATTCTTTGGGGCACACGTGAGGAACACAAATGCGAACAAGCCTGAATGGTCCCCAGGACAATATGCAACTGAAAACTCACACCCCAGAAGTGACTCGAACCCATACTCCCAGATGCCACGCAACTGGTATGTACAAGACGCCTTAATCCACTTGACCATCACGACCGGACATAATGAGGTGATAGCCGAGGCTATTTGAACCACCCCACCGCCGGCACTCGGATAGTAATCTTGGGCATAGCATTTTACCAAATCACCTCATTCTTTGGGGCACACGTGAGGAACACAAATGCGAACAAGCCTGAATGGTCCCCAGGACAATATGCAACTGAAAACTCACACCCCAGAAGTGACTCGAACCCATACTCCCAGATGCCACGCAACTGGTATGTACAAGACGCCTTAATCCACTTGACCATCACGACCGGACATAATGAGGTGATAGCCGAGGCTATTTGAACCACCCCACCGCCGGCACTCGGATAGTAATCTTGGGCATAGCATTTTACCAAATCACCTCATTCTTTGGGGCACACGTGAGGAACACAAATGCGAACAAGCCTGAATGGTCCCCAGGACAATATGCAACTGAAAACTCACACCCCAGAAGTGACTCGAACCCATACTCCCAGATGCCACGCAACTGGTATGTACAAGACGCCTTAATCCACTTGAC
>NC_091197.1:12262665-12280165 GCF_040958095.1 Procambarus clarkii | reverse complement strand
ATATTTTTTATTCGATAAAACTGATTGTGCTTTTATATAAATGCAAATATACATATCAATAAGAACTCTAAATGACCTGACCAGGATTCGAACCCATGGCGTGATCACCTCTAATCGAACACAGATCACCGCACCAGTAACGTGCCAAAAACGGACAGGACGTACGTTTTTGGTCCGTTACCAGTCGCGAATAATAATAATAATAATTCGCTTTGCTGGGGACAGGAAGCCTATGTATGTATAAACTTCAGGCTTGTATCTGTTTCCCCCGCAAGGTCAACCTCCTAGTCCTCCCCCAGGGCGCAACCCCACAACAGTTGCCTAATTCACAGGTGCCTATTCACAGCTAGGTGAACAGAGGCATTAGGGAAAAGGAAACGTACCCAACCATTTCTTTCCCCTCGCTGAGAATCGAACATTATATCCTTAATTGTGAGTCGAAAACGAAGCCAACGAGACCCCTATAATGTGTTAACATGGGCAAAATCCTATGTTTCCGCTACATAGCCAGTTGAAAATCACTTGCAAGAAATGCACGAGGAAAAATACTCAACTTGCCTTCCATCATATATTCGTGTAAATTAGGTGCGTCGTATAGGCCTGGGAGCCAAATTCACGAAGCAGTTACGCAAGCACTTACGAACCTGTCCCTCTTTTCTCAATCTCTGGCGACTTTGTTTACAATTATTAAACAGTTAATGAACCCCGAAGCACCAGGAGGCTGTTTATAACAATGACAACAATTGATTGGGAAGTTTTCATGCTTGTAAACTGTTTAATAAATGTAACCAAAGCCGTCAAAGATTGAGGAAAGATGATCACGTTCATAAGTACTTGCGTAACTGCTTCGTGAATCTGGCCCCTGGATGTACGATATGTCCTCTACTTGATTTTCTAGACTAACTACACTTTCCTAGGTCCTAATAAAGTACATAGATGTACTAAATTAAGCCTAAGCCAAAGATTGTGTATGATAGGCCGAAAACAGGTTAGGCTAATACTCTGATCCACTTTTTGGCACTTTATTTAGCATTCCAAGAGTGCCACAAGGACTTGGTTCAACATGTGTGCTAAATAATTAGCACTAAAGGCTGTGACTCTTGCTAACAGGCTTAAAGCTTCCCCGTGTCAGAGTTCATCGTAAGCCTTACCCACTAGTTTTCCCTGGAACACGACCCGCCAATCGTTTTACATCCAAGTACCCAATTACTGCTGGGTAAAGAGAGACGAGCAATTATGAAGTGGGGGCCCAGTCAATCCTCCCTGACCAGAACATGAACCTTGACCAAATCGCTGGCGAGGCGAGAGTGTTACCACTGGGCATAGTAGCAATAGGGTCTATCATTGTTTGGGAGAGGCTTTGAGGTGTATATTGTTTACTAGACAACAAAAAAGTTTATCAAGTAAGGCTAAAACCACAAAGTAAACACACACTGTAACAGTTAATTCACTTGGACCATTTGAGCCTCGAACCCGGGACCACAAAAACGGAAGCCCTTAGATCAACAAACGTAACCACAATGTACAATTAACATTGTGATTGTGTGGTTTTTGGGGCCTTTTCCTTTTCTCTTCCATAAGGAAAAACACTCAAACACTCGAGATTTCTGGGCTTCGAAACATTCCGATGTGTTTTGAACAAAACAACTCATCACCGGGAAACAAACAGGAAAAACTAGCAACAATTTAGACTCATCACACAATTACCAACACCCTTCACAGACAACCAAACACACACAAATGGCCTGGGGTCCACCGACACATCGGAGGTCTTAAACCAGCGCCATCAATAAATCAATGTAATGGTGTTCTTCTCCTCCCACTCTTGACACACTCGGGCCAGACCCTGAGACTCACCCGCGCCTCGCCACAGTCTTTACCACCAGGGGAAGCTGGCAGGTGCGTCCTATTCCAACTGTCACCTTCTACTATATAGATCTAAGGTTCCCACTATCACCTTCTATTATATAGATCTAAGGTTCCAACTGTCACGTTCCACTATAATAATTTAATTAACTTAACTTACTTATTAATATCTTAATTTAAGTTTCCACCTTGCGCTGATGTTCTACTTCAGATGTGTCGATTGGGTGTCTGGATTTTCAGTGACATAATTCTGGCTTTACGTTTTGCATAGAGTACATACACACAAAGACATACACAGTGGTGATGTGGTGGAGGCAGACTCTATATACAGTTTCAAGTGTTGATATGATAGAGTTCAGTAGGGTCAGGAATCTGTAACATCAGTTGACTGACAAGTTAAGAGGCAGGACCAAAGTAAGAGCCAGAGCTCAACCCCCGTAAGCATAACTAGGTGTGTACAGACGTATATACTACCATTATGTATAATCATACACTCACGCACACACGATAATCATATTAACACATTATTTCGAAATGCAAATAGACCACCATGAAATTTATAACGATTAAACCGTAATATATATTTTGATATCATCTTGCTAAGTTGTATTTCCTGAAGCTGCGAGCGAAAGTGTTAAGTGTTTAATCATAGTTCTCTTTACTAAGTGCTGTGCGCGTGCGCAAGACAAATTGAATCTACGTTTTAACGAAACAGTATTGTAACTAAGAAGGATGTTTTGTTTATATTATGCAGAATGCATATATATATATATATATATATATATATATATATATATATATATATATATATATATATATAATATATATACATATATATATATATATATATATATATATAATATATATACATATATATATATATATATATATATATATATATATATAATATATATATACATATATATATATATATATATATATATATATATATATATATAATATATATACATATATATATATATATATATATATATATATATATATATATATATATATATATAATATATATATATACATATACATATATATATATATATATATATATATATATATATATATATATATATCATGTATGTTTGTCTCTCGTAAGAAGGAGGTCAGACATAAGGAGATAGAACTTATAGGAAGAATGAGGACCATAGTACATATACCGACATACAACGTAGTTAAAAAGTAGAAATCAATACTATTGAATTTGGAGAAACCGGGAAACATTTTTCTACTTATGTTGTAAAGACTAACTAACCTAACCTAACCTACCCATCCTAAGCCTAATACACGCTATCTGAGGCCTAATATAGTACATATTAGGTGTATAGTACTATATTTGTACAAATATTAGTATATTAAATAATCCTAGGCCCTAGGGAGGGGGAAGACAAGGGATGGGGAGGGGGAAAGAGACCCGGGAACTGCCGGGTGCCCATTATAGTGTACGCAAATACCTATATTATTCAAGCAAAATAAAATATTAAAACAACATTTCAAAATTAAAATTACAAAAATATCATCATCTGCCTTTCTAAACTTAGAATTATATTATCACTAAGAAGATAAATTCCATTGATTGTTATTCACTATATTAATGACAAGAAAAATATCTTTATCAGTGAATCTTACCGTAGAACTGACTGACAGCCCTGTGTATCTTACTATTAGTAACTTTAACCAAAGTTAATGAGAGGTACAGCCTTGCTCTTTAACCCGTAAGGCGCGCGTCTGGGGCGACTCAAGACGCAGGATCGATCCTACCCAACTGCACCAAAGATTTGATCTTAGATGTATCCCCTTATGTTGATTTCATTGTGTACACGAGCTAATGTTTCAGATGAACCGTCTCACTTTAAACTTAGGTTTAAAACTATAGTGAACTATACAGTGTACGCTAAAGCTGTGGTTGATCGATCAATACACAGCTATAGCTTGATCAACTAAAAGATTAAGATCACTTAGTATTTATAGATCAACTGAAGAACTTTATCTTAATGTATGCTGCCTACGTCTTGGAGTTAAGATCTTTGTATCTGTCACCTTCAGTTATTAATCTCAAGCCCCCCCCCCCACACACACACACACACGAGCTGCTCCACTGATTGATTGATTGATGAAGATTCAGCCACCCAAGAGGTGGCACGGGCATGAATAGCCCGTAATATTAGCTCCATTGGCCTTCTATTATCTACTTCTTGCTCATTGTTTCTGGTCCAAGGTCGGCGTAGGACCTCCAATCAATACTTTATATTTATCACAATATTTTCGTATAAGTTACATACGCAGATTTGCCAGCTCTATGATAAAAATAGATTTTTAAAAGGAAAACTGACCTCGGACATTGTTTGTCAGTAGTCTGGGTGAAACTCTGCTCCGCTGCCTCGCTCGTTTGGTTCAATCACTAGCGTAATTTCCAACAATAAAAACTAGGAATTTCTAGGAACTGGTCATCAAGATAGAGAGAGAGAGAGAGAGAGAGAGAGAGAGAGAGAGAGAGAGAGAGAGAGAGAGAGAGAGAGAGAGAGAGAGAGAGAGAGAGAGAGAGAGAGAGAGAGACAGACAGAGAATCTCAGGTCACTGTTGTGGTTGAGAAAACACAGATGATAACAATATATAATTCATATTGCAGGTTAACTTGGGACAGGTTCATATTGGGAACAAATTTGGTGTTCAATGATGAAGTTGACATCTTAGGAAAGAGGTTAGACCCTTCAGTGACCATAATTAACTACGTCCTTAACGTAGGAAGACTTGAAACTTGCCGCCCAACGGCTCCACTCCTGATCATGCACCGCTCTCTTGGATGGCCTGAACCAGTCTTCCAAAGGTGGGAAAGGGGACGAGGAGACTCACCTCCAGTCTTCACCCAGTCTGTTATGTATTAAGGCCAATAATTTCAAATCGCCTCACCTGGCCCAACTTCGTAGACAACCAGAAGTTAGCAACTACAACACAAGACGCTCAATAATTAATAGCCTCATAGTAACAGCGCCTTTCTCAAGAATAACACTCCATCAGCGATCATTTAATCTTAGGCTAACGATACATTTTGGAACATGTTCGCTCAACACGTAGATACGCAATAAGCTCATCAAATAAGATGAGGTTATTATTTTACTATTCAGTTACATTAGAAGCATTGGCACCATTCTTAATGGACCTAAAAGAAAAAGATAAGATATAGAAAGAATCTAAAGATATAGATAAAGATATAGATAAAGATATAAAGAACCATAAGATATAGAAAGAATCACAGAGGCGCAGAAAGAAGCACAGAACGGGACAAAGAAGACGATAACGGAGACACAGAAGGAAACACAAAAGGTGACACGGAAGAGACAAAAAGAGTAAAAGATAGACACAAAAAAGGCAAAGAGATAAAGCATAAAAGGTCAGGAAGAAGAGTTCCAATACGCAGCAATACGCAGCAGGTGCGTCACTTTCGTACTCACTTTCCCTCTCCCATTTGTCTTCTTGACTACACGAGATCGAGGCTCTCGGCCATCGCCATATGGCAATACTATCACACTAAGGCACTACCATCAATCCATGGCACTACTATCAATCCATGGCACTACTATCTCTCTATGGCACAACCGACTCCCTCAGGCATTAACAACTCCCTAAGGCACTAATAACCCCTAATGGTACTGCCAATAATCCATGGCAGTAATATCAGATAATGGTATTACGATTAACCTTTGACACTACCATCACACTATTACGCTACCATCACAGTATAGCATCATCGTCACCCTGTAACACTACCTTCACCTTATGGCACACCCTCTAGTGTGTGTGTGTGTGTGTGTGTGTGTGTGTGTGTGTGTGTGTGTGTGTGTGTGTGTGTGTGTGTGTGTGTGTGTGTGTGTGTGTGCACTCACCTAGAAGTGCTTGCAGAGTCGAGCTAGGCTCCTAGCCCGACCTTCCGAACGTTCCTAGATCAATGCAAAAACTCCTTTCTTACGTTTTAATCATTTTAACACACAAACACACACACACACACACACACATTTAAAACTTTGAATCTATTTAGCTTCCACGACTTGTGCGTCTAACATATTCACTTAAGACCAGCTCTACCACTAAACAAGTTTGTTTTCTGGCGTCTCTATGACTCATTTGCGTTTCTAGTTTCCATCCTTGACGCCTCGTTCTGCTGTTCCTAGCTTTGACCAATGCTGCTTTGTCTACTTTGTTAGTTTCCAACAGAATCTTATATGTTGTTATCATGTCCCCTCTATCTCTCCTTTTCTTCAGTGTGGTATGGTCCAGTTCTCTCAGTCTTTCCTCGTAGCTCAATCCCCTCAGCTCCGGAACGAGTCTTGTTGCATATCTTTGGACCTTTTCTAGTTTCTCCTTGTCCTTCTTCAAGTAAGCGTTCCAGGCTAGGGGATGCATATTCAAGAGTGGATCTCACCTTCCCTATATATATATATATATATAGAGGACCCGTAAAACTGCCTTGTCCAAGTTTCCGGAAGATACACAGCTGTTGGCCAGTATGCCACATGCAACTGTTGTTATTCTGTTAGTGTGGGTTTCTGGCCTCATATTTGGGGGTAATGTCCCCTCCATAACTGATCGAAGAATTTCTCCTCCCTTCATCCTAAGCTATTATTTATAGTTCTTTATTTTTTCTTTATCACTTATCTATTATATCTCAGCTGTTATCTCTCATCTATCATCTATTATATCTCACCTATTATTATATATAAACTATTGAGCCTGCGGTCCCTTATAGAATAGTTGCAACATCGATCCCACATAGAAAAGTTGCAATACTGACCCGTCACAGAAAGACTGCAATACGGACCTCTCATTCAACAGATGCAACACCTCTCCCCCCCCCACCCCTGAAGAACGGTTCCAACACCGACCTCTCACAAAACGGTTTAAACACCGTTTAAACTCTCTCCCTTTATGACCCCTCGGGATTCGAACCCTGGCCGCCGCGGGGTCTCCCCATAAACAGCGCTGGTACTCTGACCACTGCACCATAGATGATCGCTGGTGCAGTAGTCATGTGGAGAACCGCGGCGCCCTGGGTTCGAATCCTGAGGGTTCACAAAGTTTAACTGATTCTACGCTTAGGGACCAATCAAGCTGGGCATACCTTTAAGAATATTTGATTAGGAACGACAGTATTGCTGGAATTGTTGAGCTTATAATGTACGCTCTCTATGCTTCTATTTTCTAAATATCAGAATAAGGAAGAAGAATCACGTTACAAAGATTATGGTGAAGAAATTCTCGCAATTATTGGAGGGATTTATTTTCTGCAACGTTTCGTTCTCTGGAATATTTTCCGGAACGAAAACGATGTAGAAAATATATCTTTCAATAATTACTAGTTTCTTGACCAGGAATTTGGGTAACTTGACAGCTCTTCTTAATACTGGTATTAGGAAAGTAGTTAGATGCATAGAAAGCCTACACTTTAAGATCAACAACGCCAGTAATGGGGTAATATTTAACCAAATTTGTTTGAGGGAACGCCTGCTGCCCAAGTATACAAATATATATATATATATATATATATATATATATATATATATATATATATATATATATATATATATATATATATATATATATATATATATATATATAATCTCTATTTCTGTGTCTTCCTTCTCTCTCTCTCTCTCTGCTACAATATCACTTTAATATCAAATGTCTCATAATTAATGTAATATACAAAGAATAAAATTGTTTCTCGTTGGCTTTGAGGAGTAGTGGGAGGAGGAGGCTTGGAAGATGGTAGAGGCTCGGCAATAACTTGTGTCTTCGTACTTTACCACCAAGGTATCATGAAATATTTTTAAAAATTTCCCGAAATATGTTAAAATACTATAATACAAAATTTATTAAAATTATTTGGGGAAAGAGGTGCCGGTGTCACTGCCAAAATCGGAGTGCTGGTGAGCATGTGACTGGCACACGGTTTTCTCTTGAAATTTGGCGACCATGACGCGCCCTGTTGGGCACGTACCCTACAGGAATCATTGTGCAAAGTTGGGTGAGGCTAGCCCCCAAGCGGCAATAAACCTCTCTTATTAATATATAAATAAATTCACGTTTTCATTTCCAATGTGAAGAGAAACGCGTGCAACAGATGCAGATGAGAACACGACAACGCTTGACCATGGCCTGAATTATTTCCACTAACCTCTATATGTTTTCTCCGATTATTTGCAACTTTTGCAATTTTCATCTGTTCGTAATCAGAAGCAAAAAATATATGTTCCAGTGTTATGACGGAATGTCAGAATACAGTTTAGACCCAATATTTTAGTCAATCAAAGATCGAACCCGATATATTTGGTAATGACGACAACCTTCCCATGGAGGCAGCAGAGGGTTGTTGAGATTGTCGCAGCTACTTACCGTGCATTTGGGGAATTCCTCAGGTGCTCGTACTTCTTTCCAGCCTAGCAAAGGCGGGATGGAGACCAACCCGGAGAAGAGCCACACCGCCACGATCATGATGGCTGCACGCTCGGGGGTCCTCTTCTTCAGGTAGGCCACTGCGTGTGTAATGCTCCAATAGCGGTCTAACGAGATGAGGCAGATATTGTTTATGGAAGCTGTTGATAAAAGGACGTCTATAGCGGCGTGTAGCTCGCACCAGAGGTCCCCAAACATCCAGTACCCCATCAGGAGGTTGGCGAGACTGAAGGGCATGATAACGAGCCCTAACAGAAAGTCCGACACTGCCAAGGAGGCGATGAACCAGTTGGTGATATTTTTTAGTGCTTTCTCTGTAGCGATGGCGATGATAACCAGCATGTTACCGACCACCACCACAATCATAGCTACAGTGATGATAACGGTGATGACGACGATCTCCAGGGTACTGTAGCCCGAAGGGTACATGGACCCACCCCAGGGATACACCCAATAGGTCCCATTGTTCGTGTCGTTGGTCAGCGCTAAGGACCCGTTCGTGTCGAAAACTTCCAACCCTTGGTCGTATATACCTCCATACTCCAGGAAACCGGAAGAATCCTCTACTTCAGCTGTAAGGTTGACAGTTAAGCCATCCATGGTTCAGATCTTGTTTTGACAACTAAGAGACATTGGATTTAGACAAATCAGGCTTGTCGCAGGCTGATCTGGGAAGACTGGTAGACGGGAGGACCAAAAACGGGAGATGACAGACAAGACGAGATGCAGAAAGTTGAGAAGCCAGAATGTTGTCGAGTAAGGCTTGGTGAAAGGTCCTTGGCGGGTTGTGGGAAATTTAGTCACCCCCTTTGGACCAATATGAAGATAGAAGTCTACATATTTGCTCTTGTAGACGAGTTCATTCATTTAAAAGAAAAAATAAATTTCTTCAATTTTCTCTTGCACTAAAGATATTTTCGATTTTTTTCAGTACAGTGTACTTCTAATTTGGTCAAAAATTCTTGTAAATAAATTAAAATAGACATTGATTTCTTCTTCTTGAATATGCTTCGATTTTGAAATAAACCATTTTGCTCTTCGATGATTTTTTCATATGTACTCCTTTTC
Organism: Procambarus clarkii; assembly: GCF_040958095.1. Taxonomy (NCBI): domain Eukaryota; kingdom Metazoa; phylum Arthropoda; class Malacostraca; order Decapoda; family Cambaridae; genus Procambarus; species Procambarus clarkii. The sequence goes on along the minus strand of NC_091197.1, from coordinate 12,270,769 downwards.
CGTCTCTTCAAAGCTGTACAGATTGCAACACTCACCTACATCCCTTGAAATATTACACACTCCCCAGGTGGGAAACATTCTATCGTCGGCTGGAAAACTTCTTGATCTTGTCACATGCAAGCGCTCATCCCAACAGCGGTTAGTGCTGACTGCCACCACACGAGGCTACTAGTGTAGGCTGCCACCACACGAGGCTACTAGGGTAGGCTGCCACCACACGAGGCTACTAGGGTAGGCTGCCACCACACGAGGCTACTAGGGTAGGCTGCCACCACACGAGGCTACTAGTTAAGACTGCCACCACACGAGGCTACTAGGGTAGGCTGCCACCATACGAGGCTACTAGGGTAGGCTGCCACCACACGAGGCTACTAGTGTAGGCTGCCACCACACGAGGCTACTAGGGTAGGCTGCCACCACACGAGGCTACTAGGGTAGGCTGCCACCACACGAGGCTACTAGTGAAGGCTGCCATCACATGATGCTACTAGTGAAGGATGACAACACAATAGGCTTCAAGTTTCCTGCTCCCGCTGTTCATTGCTTGTGTCCAGCGTCTCACAATCACCCAACAAAAATTTCAGACGGGACAGTGATGTTACTTTCTACCTGCCAGTAGTAAAATGTGGGAATAATAATAATACTCACACGCAACATAAACTTATTCATTGGCTTAACGCAATTTTTTTTCTCTTCACTTTCTTGCAGAAAATCTGTGATTTATGTATATAATATGTAATTGTTGACGCAATCTGGTCTTATGTGATTGGTGACATATATATATATATATTGTATTTTTCTGTAAAGGATTTTGAATAAATGCTAATTGTAATTTAAGCACCAGTTTATTGCAATAATGGTTCTAGGCTAACTTGTTTTCAAAATTACAATGCGTAATTGGCTTAAATAACATTATCTTCAGTAACATTATATTATTATTTGTGAAGGAGTGACATCAATAATTTTGTACTAGTCATCAGTTGAAATATTTTACACCTTCTCTTATTTAAATTTATCCTGTGATAGAACGAAGCTTCGAAGCACTCAGCAATCCTAGGAGTAGGATGAAACAATCCTTGTATCTTCTAATCACCATCCTGATGGACTGATGGGCTATGCACGTGTGTAACTCAAGTGAGCCGAAAAAACATTCCCACACCGCCACCACCACATACGAATCATCTCGTTACGAAAAATCCCTCTCTCGCACCGCCCGGTGGAGTACGAGGACAGGTCAGTACCGGGACCTCCTTCATAGTGATGGCTGACTCACGCCCCGACACCGGTAACTGACGCAGACACTGGTGTGTGTGTGTGTGTGTGAAGTACGTACACGAGGTTCGCCTGGAGGGGTGTGGTGGAGGGGGGTAGGGGAGTAAGGTAAACCGGTTGGGATGGGTAATGTTGAGCCGAGTGCGAGGAAAGGTGTGGAACACGCGTCCGTTCTCTATGACTGCGTGGCGCTGACTGGCCGGGCCAAGCCACACCATACGTGCTGCGAGCGACAGATCGCGCACCCCCCCACACATCAAGTTATGACATGGCCCTTCTTTCCCTCTCTCTCTCTCTCTCTCTCTCTCTCTTTCTCTCCATTCCTCCCTCACCCCATTCTCCCCAGAGGCCTCCGGTACTAACTCCACACCTACTTGAAACGACTAGCCCGGCTATCCATCCCTAACTACTACAATCTATAGCTCATAGTGACGAGCTTCCTGCGTACACGTAACAAATCTGTTGTGATATTGTGTTCAGAGTGAAGTCCTCGATGGGCATGCAACAGGCTTCTTTGTTGATTTGTTGATTGTTTTATTTGTAGGAAATAGGATTTCGTAACGAAGCAATGATGACGGGGAAATTAGATGGTACATTTTGTTGAACCTGTTGATTCTCTGTTCACGGGAATATTCACGCTGTTCTGTTCTCACGCTATCCTGTTCACGCTCAGGAATCTGTTCACCAGTTGATTGACAGTTGAGAGGCGGGACCAAAGAGCCAAAGCTTAACCCCCGCAAGCACAAATAGGTGAGTACAAATAGATGAGTACACACACACACACACACACACACACACACACACACACACACACACACACACACACACACACACACACACACACACTTAATAGGTGAGTACACACACACACACACACACATACAAATAGTGAAAGACGTGTTTGCTTGTTTTACAAATGCATTATGTTGGTGATTAAGTTAGTTTCCTGTCCTCTTCCCACTGTTGAAGATTATCAACAGTTATCAGTCTCAAGTAGCCAATTGAACATACTTAAATCCCAGTTTATAATAGAAGAGTACTCTCCAAAGCAGTGGCATATGACTAATTGTCTTCATCGTCGTTATAACTGTTTGCATCACTTATAATACATAAATGAACAATACTCTCATGATCCCTCAAGGATTCGAACCTAGGCGGCAAAGGTATCAACCCATTTAAGAGGTCAGTACTAAACCCACTCAGCCAAAGACTGTGTTATAAGTGTACGAAGGTCGTGAGGCCAAAAAATTCATGATGTGAGGAGAAATTCATCAATTTCTTGAAGGTGCAAGTATAGGGCCCGACTCTCTTTCCTCCTCTTCTCCCGCCCACTATTCATTCTTTCACCCATCTCTCTCTCTCTCTCTCTCTCTCTCTTTCTCTCGTCTCCACCTTTCTCCCCAAACATCTCCCCTATCACCTTTCTCCTCCCTTTTGTTTCCCTCTCCACCCTCTCTCCTAATCTCCCTCTCTCACACCTCTCCCCTTTACCCTCTCTCTCCTTTCCCTCACTTACAACATCCTCTCTGTTTTCTCATCTCTCTCTCTCTCTCTCTCTCTCTCTCTCTCTCTCTCTCTCTCTCTCTCTCTCTCTCTCTCTCTCTCTCTCTCTCTCTCTTCCCAACCCTTCTCAGTCTGTTTTAGAGCATTGAATCTATATATTATGATTTTTTTTATTAACACATATAGGTACATCTGCATTTGTGCAGCTACCCTAGACTATATGAAGTGGAGTACAGTGTGTCAAAAAGCTAGCTACATCTCCATCACACAGGATGGTTAGTCGTACAGAGACATGTGATAGGCAGTCTGCACTGGCAGACTCCGGGATGCATTATGAGGATATCATCAACACAAGAGTGAATAAGGTAGCAGTGATACTAAAAGTCCCCATCTCGCAGGATGATTAGTCATACAGGGCCATATGTTCAGTATCCTGCACTGGCAAATTTTGGGTACACTGTGAAGATATCTTCAAGAATACGAGTATGAATAAACTTTATTCATCAGATACAAGCACTGAAAAACGGTAAAGTCTACGGGAAAAACACCATTGATTTCGGACATAAAAATCACAGGTAAATTCACTATCTATGCCGATATTTATTAAAATGAGGAACTGGGCCGACCCCAACTGGCCCATGACATGCCCAGCCCAGCCCTCCTCTCTCCACGATTCATCTTGGAAAATTGTATGAGGCCAGACCCAAGCGTTTGGCCTCGAACCTCAGACAGACATTATGTGGTTTGTAGATGAACGACTCCTTGGCAAGAGCCAAGTTGTTTATTTTAAATGCTTTGTGAGAAAAGATTTATTTGCGCTGAGATAAAGTAATTATTAGAAGAGAACACTAAATTAATATAACTATACAGCTCTTGGAAGGAATATAATGACAGACCTTAAGAGCTGGGATATGACGAAGAGGATATTTAAGGAACTGTACCCAAGTGATTTGGACTATGGGGGGATCGAACGCCGACTCTGCAAGAAACGAAGCCGTTGCTGTACCGGTCAAGTGAATGGTTGTATTATTACTAAATAACTATTAGCTTCTGACGTTTGGCATACAGCCTAATGCCTATTTGTCTTGAAAAAAGATATTCCGGAAACCTATATTTAGAATCCTAATCAGAAAGTTATGTTAGGTTAGGTTAGGGCGCCGTTCTTCATCCACCAGCTAACTGGGTAACCTGTAAGTAAATCGTAATGTTTTGCTATAACATAAGGCAATAAGAACAATTAAGAGTACTTTTAGAATTAAGAGTCAAAGAGTACTTTTAGCTTGCAACCAAGAGTGAGGACGTTGAGTTGCTGTGCGTGTACCGTCCACTGTGTATATATTAAGTGTATTCAGATGAGCTCCTCGTGCCTAGAGTCACAAGCCGTAGCAATGAATTTATCCTCCAGATACTAGCAAACTAGTTTGGTATAGTGTTGAGTTTAAAGGCACAACCAACCACTGGACAGTTGTCGAGGTCGTGATAACTAGCTTCCCATCTAACCAGCAAGAGCACAGTTCAGAGCCAAAGTAAACCAGTATACACACACAAAAAAAGAATACTGTTCACGAGTATACGTCCCTGTAAATTTAACTGCTAAAGGAATTACTATCTAGATAGACTTGACTACGACAGCATCAGATTTAAACCCGTTCAATAAACACTCCGACACCGCACCTTTCAAGAACCAACAGCGGTAAATCTTTTGAACTACCCCACACAAGTTTGTAAATTTAACTTGGACGTAATTGTTAATTTTTGTTCATCTCCGGTTAACTGCGAATTCCTGCCACTGCCAAAATTTCAATTTTACTTCGAATGAAATTATTTATTTCAAGTTGACCAGACCACACACTAGAAGGTGAAGGGACGACGACGTTTCGGTCCGTCCTGGACCATTCTCAAGTCGAGAGAGATCCAGGACGGACCGAAACGTCGTCGTCCCTTCACCTTCTAGTGTGTGGTCTGGTCAACATACTTCAGCCACGTTATTGTGACTCCTCGCCTGCATATTTATTCTAACATACTCTGGGTCTCTATATTCACAAATTATATTACGAAAAGCGATCTGTGATCTGCTTACGAGCTCTGAAGTGTAAGAAGGTCGTTGGGAACCGTATTAACAACCTTCGGAGTTGCGACACATGAGACGTTTTGTGAATACAGACTAAACTGCCATTGTCAAGGTAAGAGGTCCACACATACCTCTTATGTTGAGACCTAAGTGCTCTACGAAGCTGACCCAGGTCATGACCTTTGGTCTGATGTTACCGGTATATATTGCCCGTCTGACCGTGGTTATCCGAAAGCAAAAGTGATGATGGGTATGCTGACTCCTTCAAGCGTTGGGCAGCCATGAAAAACCACGACACTGACAGCCATGAAAAACCACGACACTGACAGCCATGAAAAACCACGACACTGACAGCCATGAAAAACCACGTCACTGACAGCCATGAAAAACCACGACACTGACAGCCATGAAAAACCACGACACTGACAGCCATGAAAAACCACGTCACTGACAGCCATGAAAAACCACGACACTGACAGCCATGAAAAACCACGTCACTGACAGCCATGAAAAACCACGACACTGACAGCCATGAAAAACCACGTCACTGACAGCCATGAAAAACCACGACACTGACAGCCATGAAAAACCACGACACTGACAGCCATGAAAAACCACGACACTGACAGCCATGAAAAACCACGACACTGACAGCCATGAAAAACCACGACACTGACAGCCATGAAAATCACGACACTGACAGCCATGAGAAGCGAGATAGATAGCGACCAAAGAACTGATGATATCACAAAGTCAGACAAACGACCGTACTGGCAATCCCCTTCAAAGTAGCACCGCGACCAGCCTATTGTGCTCAGACTTTGTTAAATAACAAATATTTTCTCATTTTTCCACGGTGTTGACAGAATAAGAAGTAGCGTAGATATCCGACTATTTATTTTAGACATTTCAAGTAAATCATTTTTGTTATCTAAATCACTAAGAAAGTACATGTATTTAATTATATAAGGTATCAACAAAATATATATATATCGTCTTGATTAATATATAGAAGCATGGGGGACATTACCTTGAAAAGGGATATATATCTATTTTGGAAGAAGTTCTATTCGGAGTGACAAAAACCTTCTCTAAAATTAAGTTACCATTCCTTTCCCCCGTCCCACCCCAAATCCTTATCCTAAGAGCCCCTTCCAAGTGCTATATAGGCATAATGGCTAGGCGTTTTCTCCCGATAGTTCCTTTCCCTTCCCTTCTAATAGAGGACTGATCAAGGGGCCCCTGAGGACTAACAATGCTACAAACCAGACACGACCAGGCTCATCTCGTCAGGATCTTTAAAATATTAAATCAATGGAAGATATTAATCGGGAGCACATCTTATAATGAACCAATTTAACACACAAGGAACAACAGTGCCAAGCTCAACAAGCCACTATGTTCAGAGGGTCGTTGAACTTGATGAACAAGTCACAAATAACAGGGGAAAGGTTTTTCACCCATAGGGTTATGGGTATTTGGACTAGGTCTACCCACAGGGTTATGGACTAGGTCTACCCCCAGGGTTATGGACTAGGTCTACCCACAGGGTTATAGACTAGGTCTACCCACAGTGTTATAGACTAGGTCTACCCCCAGGGTTATAGACGAGGTCTACCCACAGTGTTATAGACGTGGTCTACCCACAGGGTTATAGACGAGGTCTACCCACAGGGTTATAGACGAGGTCTACCCACAGGGTTATAGACGAGGTCTACCCACAGGGTTATAGACGAGGTCTACCCCCAGGGTTATAGACGAGGTCTACCCATAGAGTTATAGACTAGGTCTACTCCCAGGGTTATGGAGTAGGTCTACCCCCAGGGTTATGGAGTAGGTCTACCCACAGGGTTATAGACGAGGTCTACTCCCTATGGACTAGGTCTACCCACAGGGTTATAGACTAGGTCTACCCACGGTTATAGACGAGGTCTACCCCCAGGGTTATGGTCTAGGTCTACCCACAGGGTTACAGACGAGGTCTACTCCCTATGGACTAGGTCTACCCATAGGGTTATAGACTAGGTCTACCCCCAGGGTTATAGACTAGGTCTACCCCCAGGGTTATGGACTAGGTCTACCCCCAGGGTTATAGACTAGGTCTACCCCCAGGGTTATAGACTAGGTCTACCCCCAGGGTTATGGACTAGGTCTACCCCCAGGGTTATAGACTAGGTCTACCCCCAGGGTTATAGACTAGGTCTACCCCCAGGGTTATAGACTAGGTCTACCCCCAGGGTTATGGACTAGGTCTACCCCCAGGGTTATGGACTAGTTCTACCCCCAGGGTTATAGACTAGGTCTACCCCCAGGGTTATGGAGTAGGTCTACCCACCGGGTTATGGACTAGGTCTACCCACAGGGTTATAGACTAGGTCTACCCACAGGGTTATAGACTAGGTCTACCCCCAGGGTTATGGACTAGGTCTACCCACCCGAGCCATTAATACCAACACAAATCTCAACTGCAAAAAAAAAATTGTCAGTAACAAATTGTGAGAATTTTGACAAACCTCAGGCTTCTTGTCCCCCTTAGTGACCACTGGAATAAGTGCCCCATCAGGTAAATTCGGGGCAAATATAGTGATATAGTCCCATATCACATATATAATTTTAAACCTGACTTGAAAACATTACATACTGCATATCATTCTTTTAGCGTTTAGGAAGACTATGACGTTATGTTATGGTTCAAAGTTCCGGTATTCAGTACTGGTATACCAGTACTGGTATACCGGTATACTTATATGATATATAAGATATCAAGATCTTAGGCACTCTTATATTTCCAAGGAATGATGAATATAATGCTATCATGGTGACATTTACTATCGTGGTTCCGTGTATGACATACAATCATGGCTTTTGTCTATACATTATCATCCTGGGGCTATGTATACATTGTTACGGTGTTGCTATGTATATAGTACCATCATTGTGCCATTGATGGAGTTTCCCTCATGGTGTATACCCATATCATGGTATACACTGCGAAATATAAGTCAACTATCACGTCGAAATGAATACAGAGCTATTAAGGTGCTATGTATATTTAATGTTCAGGGTATCATTCATATATATATATACAGAAGTATCATGGTGGCATGTATATACTCCCGGAAAAACTACAAAAAATACATGTTTGTGTATATTCTCTTGTATACATATAATCAGCTTAATTTCATGTACACATTTCCATTATTTTTAACAGTATTAATATGAAAAATATGTATCATCAGTAATTGGAAACATAATTAA